>NC_071475.1:11325000-11470000 GCF_028500815.1 Rissa tridactyla
GGGCACTGTGGGATTTGGGCCGCCCCGCACCGGTCCCCAACGCCCCGGCCACGGCCGGGAGGTTCATCCGGAGGTTCGTTGTAAATGAAACGGGAACGTCCACATTCGAACGGTTATTCCAAATACGTGTCAGGGCTCGGAAAATTCAATGTTGGCTTGTATTCGCCGAGCGCCGGGGAGGGACCCCCCCGGAGCGGGATGGGTGTCGTGGCTGCCAGCGCATCCCCACGCCGGCGGCTGCATCCTCGCCAGAGACGCTTTAGAGCCGGGGAGTTTTAACTGGGGCCGCCAGAAATTAAAAAAACTAAAAAAAGACATCTACAGACTAGCCTTTCCTCTGCCCCTGCCACCTATTTGATTAAAAAGTCTCTGTTGTGCTAACTGCAGATGATTTCACTGCAGAACATTTTGACATGCAAATGATAGCAATTAATGCCTTTGAAACAATTTATGATTTCCGGCCTACTTCAACATGTATTAGCATATACCTGGTTTCTTTAATATACACTTTGTTTTTCCAAAACCACAAACATAGTTGCTGGAATTTCATGTGGAAGTGCTTAAGGGGTTGAAAGTTAACACCTTTGTGAGCCGAGCAGTCTCACAGTTGCTGCTAAACAAAAGCCTCTTTGTAGAAGCTTTCTCGAAATGTTTTCTTAACATGTTCCAAGTAGTTTTAGGCAGGCAACTAAAGTAAACAAGATGTTACCATGATAAAAACACTTGTGAAAACATTACAGAGTGCACTTAGTAGTTTCTTTCACATAAACTCCCCTTCGTTTCATCAAAGTTAAATGCACATGAAGCAGATTACTAGCATCACTGCAATATAGGATTGCGAGATCTCTCCAAAGGTCTGTGTCCCTCTTTTAAAGGAGATATTTGATTTTAAAATGGTACCACCATGATTAAGCAGATCTAAACCACAATAATTTTTTTTTTTTTTTAAAAGGGGGGGATAAAACCATACTCAACCTTCTCCTTCATTTTCTGCCCTGGATGCCTCAACACCTTGCTGAATAAACCACCCTCCCTCCAGCAGGGATTTCCTGAACAACTTGCCGTGTAAGAGATATATATATTTCTATCTGCAACAGTCTCTAAACACATGCAAATGAAATCAAGGAGCTAGTCGATTCTGAAGGAAAGTCACTCTGTGCTACTAATTGCTCCTTTGGTTGCCGCCTGCGAGACGGGCCCTGGTTAAGACACGAGACACGTGTGGACCCTCCAGCCCTCACCTCGCGTCCCGCAGCTCAGCAGAAAGCCAGCGAGTCAGCGCGGTGACACTGGACATGGTTTTGTTTTTGGGCTCGGGGAGTTTTCTGGAGCAGGCAGGGCGCTGCTGTTTCATCAGGCTGAGCAGCAGCCCCCGCTGCTATCAGGCAGCTCTAACTGATAGCGTGTCATGTGGTAACCAATGGCTGATGGATAAAAAAACAAACCCACAACAATGCTAAAACTGCAACTTATTTGAAAAAGAAATAGGGAAATAAATGTGTACAATAGCCCGTGTATCTGCTGGTTCTGATAAGCATCCTCCTGTTGGCTGTGAGTGAAAGACAACTAGGATCGTTATTTGTACAGTATTTATCTTTGAAATCAAGGGCCCTGTGGTGTACCTCACCTTGGGAACAAACACTACAGAACGATCACAGAAGAGTGTCAAATCTCTGGTTTTGATTTACCAACAGTTATGATATTTCTTCCTCAGGAGGAAAAGAAATGAACCATGTTTTAGACCTACGAGTCCTTTTTTTTCCCTTAACTGCAGAATCATTTTATTGGCATACAGGGCTTTCATTCCACATGTAACTTTCTCTTTGCTTTTTCTAACAGGCCTTTTTACCGAGGTAAGTGAAATTAAGCAATGCTCAATTGATACACAGGCTGTATTTCACTTGGTAAACAAGAGCTTTTCTCTTGAGGGGACTGTCGAAAGAGCTTCACGGATTATACAAGTACCAGAAAGAAACTTCAAGTATCTACCTGTTATCTTTTCATTGAGTAATGAATTCTGATAAATGACAATACAACTTAAGGACAGATGCTCCACGGGAGACTTGGAAGGCTACGGTATCATTTTATGAAGCAATGCTCACTTCCTAACAGTGTCGATAAGCTGCTCAGGGACATTCATTTCTGCATTCGTTCTGGGTTAAGTATCACTGCGAACAATAAGACTTTGTCTGGACACTGTAGAATTTGGATAATGAGAAAATTTACACGAGCCAATGGGTTTAAGAAAGTCACACAAAATATTTCTGTTGAAAGGTTTAATGGGGGGGGGGTGTGAGATTGACAATAAATGAGTGATAAAAGAACCAGAATTGTTGGAGCTGGGAGTAGATGGAGCCACTTCGGGTCCAGCCTGGGCTGTAATGGTTTTATCCCTTCCTATTGATTGCCCTGAGTATCTCCTCCAGGTGAACTGGTGGACTTGGTCTTCTAACTGAGACATCTCCAAAATAACATACAAAAATCAACCCTGCCTCTACCTACGTCATGTGACTCAAGGGTCGTATTTTCTACCCGTGGTCACATCAAGCAGTCCACTACTCGGTAAGACACCTTCCTGAAACCAACAGGGCTCATCTGCAAGAGGGGACTAGCACAAGAAGCAAAGGTGGCATAATCTGACCTTATGTGACTAACACACATTATTCCGATATCTCAGGCTACCACAGCACCCTTCCCTTGCATTAAGTGCAATAAAAATTAGAATTGTTTTAAAGGTCTAAATGCTATAGTATGGCATATGAATATGAATGAGCTGGCAAGTATGGCGAGATTAGCATTTATTTCACTTAAGTGAACAACAGAATGAATTAAAAGAAACGAGGCCACCCTTCATGGAAATTTATGACTAGCACCTTCTTATTTTGTAATCCTCTTGTAATGAGAACCTTCTCATTACTCTACCATCCTTACTTGTAACGTATGTTTACACTGGCTCAGTGCGGCTCCTACTGAATATAGGAGGGGTTTGCCAGTGGAAGCAGAACTGGCCCCCTCTGTTCTGAGAGCAAAAATCTATCTGTATCATCTAACGTCATCCACCAAACATCCTCTGCTTGCTCTCGCCCTTCCCTCCCTCTCATAAAAATCCAGGGAACTGTCCCAGAAAGAATAGATACCACTGAACGTTTTGGGACTAATTCTACTTACATCCACCCTGAAGTACCCCATGTATTTATGTGAACTAACTTCATGAGATCAGCACTGTAAATGGGGGCAGAATTTGTCCCTTTGTGTAATCACACTCTAATCATCGCTTGGGCGGCTGGTCTTCTGTGATCTTACCACCGAGCAGCCATAGTACTTGAGAAAAGACGAGTGCTCAGGAACCCGGATGCCCCCAAAGTACGCGTGTACCTGGTCTTCCACCCAGACAGAAAACTCTTTTGTGATGGGAACACTTTTTGCTCCAGCTTGGAGGGGGGAGGCTGATGGCTTAGCTGTGGAGCAGCCATGTGTAAGTTATTAGAGCCCTGCCGGTCCTTCCCTGCATCGGGATGCACGCATTACCACATACTAGTCCACTGTTTATGCAACGCGGAAAACTGTGTTCTTTGGCAGCAAGGAAAGGTCTGCAGCAAACTGCAGGGGCCCAATTAATATAATTATAGTTTATTTTTAGTAGTGTAGACTTTGTTCATTAGTTACTTATTTGACATAAATTAAATTTCACGTGATGTTCTGCAATTCTCTGTTCAATTACGGAGTTAATTTAAGACTAAATTTCTAAATTAAAGTGAAATCAAGGTTAAATGAAGATTGTATTGTTTACATTATCAATACTGCAACTTAAAAATTATTTAAATAAATAATAATAAAAAAAAGGCTGCGGAACTGCAAACACTCTATTTTATAGTAACACACTGAGCAAGACCCATGGGGCTAATTTACTATCCCCTGTTAAAACGTTCTTGAGCCTGATCCAAAAGCCACTGAAGTGAAAGGGAGCTCTCTGTTGACTTCAATGGGCTTTGCATCAGGCCCACGGTGAGTGACAGCACACAAAATTTCAGGGCATGCTTTCTGTACGATGCGAGTGCCAAAAAAACCATCCTTACTTCAGGAACGACTGGAAGTCTTCACATACTGCTTCGCAGCCCGGCCATTTGCATACGCCGTGTCCGTAGAGTGGGTGGTTGTGTGAGTGCTCCTCGTGGGATAAACTGGAGGAGAGAGAGAGAAAAGAGAAAAAAAAAGTGGCGTAACTGAAGGTACCGTGCCAATTAATCTTCACAAAGACTCTTAAGAGCAGCAAACAACAGAGGCTGAAACATCTCACGGTACCCACCTGACTCTGCCCATGGTTTTTTCAAAACAGAATTAAATACCATTTGCAGTGCGAAACATGTGTCATTCTTACTTAGCTATCCTCCTACATTTCATTCATTAATTAAAAGCTTTGTAAAGAATTTAAATTAACATGGACGGGGGAGAAATCATTTGACAGACCTGCTTAATATCCTGCTTGATATTTTGCTAAGAAATTTATGAACATTGCATATTTACAATTCAACTTCATCAGGAAGAAAAGTCATCTCCATACAGCAGTGTATTCTTGTAACACAATACAACCGGACTCGAGGCTTTCCTCATCGCTAGAGAGAGAGGAAAAGCACCGAGTTTGCAGCCTTGGCTTTCCCACCATGTTATTTATTTACTGGGTTGAGGATTTTTGTTTTTTTTTTTTTTTTGTTGGGTTTTTTTTTTTTTAACTCTTACAGGCTGTGTCTATGCACAAGTACAGAACCACAGAATCACAGCCCCTTATGTCCCAGTAAAGAAGATTCAAAGATGTATTTTCGAATGCAAAATTCATCATAAAAAAAGGAACCACGTAATCAAAGGATTCCTCAGTATGAGGGGTTAGTGGGGGCTATTAACCTTGCTCAAATTTGGCAGGAACGTCACAGAGCTTCCTAACTCCTGAAACCAGGGTTAGAGAAAAAAATTCATATGAGCACGAAGGGGTTAATCCTTCAGCGGGATTCCAATCAATACGTAATGATTTGGCTGCACTGATCCAAGTCATGAGACGCTTTGATCCGGGCCATGTGGTGCTCAGGGAAATGTATCTGTTGCACTAACTGATGAACCATATTCTAAAATATCTTCTTTATTCAACTTCTGCATGGAAACTTCTTACGCAAAGGAATTATTTTTGCAACAATTTCCATAACCTTAGATGACTTTAAAAATAAAATGTCAAAACAATATTGAAATCTCTATTTTATGCTCACACACATATCTATTTTTCATAGCAAATCTTTTTGGTACGGTATGCCTGTGCTGTATTATGGACTTCAAACATACACAAAGGATATGAACACATACCAGCATCTAGGTGTGGCTTTTATGACTTATTTTATCCTGGCTTACAGGTAACGTTATGGATAAACGCCTACTTTCTGCCATTTTACTTCTATACACATGTGGAAATGCTGTTTATTCTTGTTCTGTAATATTATCTGCCCACATACTATAACAAAATTGTGTTCTTGTATTATTTCTCATGCATTGGATAGGCAAGATCACCGTAGAACATACCCCTGAGAGGTTATCCCAAATGCAAAGAGAAATTCTTGCACAGATTCTGCCACTTTTGACTTCAGGCCCAAGGAGAATCTGAAGATAATTGAAGGCGGGTTTTTAAAAATTATTTTAAATTTTTTTAAAAACGTAAAAAAAAGGTACAGATCTGACTGGAAAAGGTATTAGTCGTTAGTTGTACATGAATCTAATTCATTATTTCATTGAAATCTTATTTTTGGCTGTTTACAAATAGTTCTTCAAACATAAATATACATATATATATATGTGCAAGGTAATTTCCCAAAAAAACTCACTGTAGGTGAAGAGACTTACAAAGGCCTTTTCTATAAGGGAATATTACACCGCTTTAACATAATCAGGTTTTTTTGAAACGTGTAAGCAGGGAGAAGCTCTCTCAGTTAAGTTTTTAAAAGAACAAAGGGACCCACGCACTCCTTGCAAGGAAATTAGAAAAATGCTACAGCACAGGTTTCCTCAGCTGAGAAAGAGGGCGGCTGGCGGCAGGAACACCGTCCACCCAAGCCAGGCAGGCATCTGGCCCTCCACGCGCATCAGAAAAGAATAATTCAGAAAAGAATGGGTTTTATCATCTGCTTCCATACCTGAATACAGCAAAGGGTGAGAAAGTAGGCTTTCATGTTAACACTCCGTTAAAGTCCATGAAGAGTACGTACGAGAGTTACGGTTTCAGTATGTTTGATAGAACCTCCTAAAACTTCAATGTCTTAATTTACACAGTGCGCGTTACCCGTACACCAGGATGACTGCAGAAACACCGTGTGACGCCAAGTAAGGAGTCAGTCCCCTGTGGGTTTTAAGCACTGTAAATCTCATTATAATATCAACAGGAGTCACATGGCTTAAACCCCCAGCAGGGTTTTTTAAAGTTTCTCTGCGAGAGCCTAAAGGCCATGGCCAAGTCAACGGAAAGAGCCCTACTGAGATTTGTATTTATTTTTTAAATCCAAGTGCAAATCTCTTTTCTTTCCAGGGAACTTGCACAAGACAAGACAAACTATGTAGGACGTGATACCCTGGTATTTTGTCCAAAGAAAATGACGGGATGACCAAGAGGGTATCAAACTGTAAACGATGCTCGGGATGTCAAAGTCTAGCGCTGTCAAGCACCAGAAAGATTGGTGTTGACTGTAAATGGGAACTTAAAAGGTCATTTTGCTAACACGACGTTAAGCGTAACATACTTAACACCTACGTATAGCTTCCACTGCCATTTGACAAAGTGGAGCAACTACTTCGACTTACCAAAAATAGACACTTCAAAATGAAAAAAGAACCCTTGGTATTACTGAAAGGCAAATACTGGCACCCTCTGTAGGCAGCGTGCCGCGCCGAAGGCAGCTTCTCCCATCCCACCTGGGGAGTTTCAGCGGTGCCTTTCGGTGACCTTTATGTGTCAGTATCAGGTTACTGCTATTTTATCCATCCCACTTTTGAAGATATTACAGATTGCCACTTGTTCCCTGATAGAGCCTTAAGAAGCACCTCAAAACAAAACAAAGAGCGGGTTCATAGAGAAGCGGATGTAACACACAAAGGATACAGCCAGTGGAAATGAATGGACAACTCTGTTTAACTGATCTAAGTACTCACTTTGTTTGAGCAAATAGAGGTGGAAAATGAAGATTTTAATCCAATACATAAACAAACAGCTTTGTGGGCACAACGCAAACCTATAATCTGAAATTGTTCAATGATATTTTTGTCTGCACGCAAGCACAGTTTCTGTAATCTGGAGGCATCCTTGGTCTCGCTGCCGCTGACAGACTTTCAGAAGATCCGAGCATTGGCAAGCAGAAGCAAGTTTTAGGTCTGTTTGATTTCTAATGACACATTAGAGTAGGTGTTTGTTTCTGTCACCCTCTCCTTCCCAGGAACGCAGATTTGTGGCTGGGTACTGGTGATGCAACACTAGTTAGTGGAAGCAATTTTACAACAAAACATAATTTTCAAAGAAGTGAAGGAATAAGGTGATGTAAAAGTCAAGATTATGTGGGTTTTTTTCTCCTTGTAAGGTATTTGCGTACAAAATACTGAACACAATAGAATTATTTCCAAATAATGCAATAGTGCGGCATTATTACATCGAAGTACAGCAAATAACCCTCTGGCAAGTGAAACGTCTTGCGTAAGTCAGCTTATTCATGACATACGACAGAGTAATGAAATCCATGTGGGAAGCTGAGAACTGCAAAAGTGTCCACTTATTTTCTGCTGCCTCCAGCCCGGTTTCCAGTATGGAGGGGAGGGGAGGGGAGAAGGGCCAGGGGCTTCCATGGCTCCTCTGGATAGAGGAGAGGCGTTTCTACCTTCACCGCTTCAGCCTACGTTGCTTCATAACCCCAAGGATCTCCAGAGGGTCTGGAAGCAAATTCCCCACCTACTCTGACACGGATGGCTGCTGAAGCTGGTACTTGCACAGCCCCACTGACTGAGGCCACTTCGGCCATTCAGCTTTTGGAATACATCAGCTGTGCTGCAGCATCACTGAAGAATCGCACTCTGGGACACAAAAGGACATGGGAGATAGAAAAACCACACACAGCTAAGCCCCCGCAGAGAGTAAAAATGACAGTATACCCCAAAGAGAGAGGGGAACACACTGGGTATTGGGGAAAGTAGTGACCAAAGCACCAGCATGAAAGCCACCTATGCTGTATGGTTTAATTCAACCTTCCTTACTGCGTGAAACTGGGTACCATGCTCGTAGACACTGGCAAAAAAGTCACAGGTGGGTATAAAAAGCAGCTAAGCAGAAGCCTCAGTAACAGTACTCCTGCCACACAGTGGACCATATTTTAAATATTCAAGATGCTGACATTCTGCATATTCCACTCTCTCTCCCCCACATCTGCTTGGGCCAACAATCTTTGCCAAAATACTGGGGGAAGTCAGTGATGTAGAAAAGCATCCTTGATTTTTTCTATTTCAGTTATGAAGCATCTGCGCACGTTCTAACAGTGCAGAGAACATGCCTGAGCCACCTGCACGCTGAAAAATCAATACCACATCTCCTGCTTTCCTCTTGGAAGGGTTTTGAGCAGAGCACCCACAGAAATTGCAGAATTGCCTTTTTTTTTTTTTTAAATAATTTTATTTTATTTCTCAGGGGCAATGGGAAATGACCTCATCTTTGCCAGCTGCGATGAAACCGATGTCGGTGTATGGCCCAAGCAGCAGCACAGGGCTCAGTCTCACACCACATTCACTCTCGGTCTGATGTGGATGGCACAGTCAGTCGTCGAGGCAAAATGCCACGATTTTGGTCCTTTACAGCAGGAGGAGAGACACAACTGCAAACCAATACGGATCCCCCATGTTTGTGACTACCCAGTGAGCTCTAAAGCTCATCAAAAGGCACTGACAGAATAAAGTTGGTGAAAATGTCACAATTCTCTGAGTCAGAAACGCTTGCTGCATTTGATTTAAAATCAAAACGGAAGCAGTAATGATTAAATCCTTGTACCAACCATACTCAAATGAAAGTTCCTGCCTTCATGACAAAATCATTGGAACGGATGTGTTTTGCAGTGAAGTTGCACTGGTGCAAACCCCTCTGAATTCTTACAAAGGTGGCTTAGCACCCCTTTCCTCTCTAAACTGTGAATTTAAAAAACCCCAATAATTGCAAATAATAATAATTTTTTAAAAAATAAATCAAGGAAAGTATTAAGTCATATATTTAAATGGACTATTTCTAGATACTCATGCTTCTGTCGAAGTGTCAGTAACTGCCCAAGAAAGCAGGTATTTGATCTGAACAGAAGTGTCTTAGCAGGGTAAATGCCTCTCACTGCTGGGTAAATGGCTCTCACTGCTGGAAAAAGCTTAGCAGAGGGTCATGGACCTCTGGGAGAGGTGGCATTTGATGTGCGTGGCCAGTGGCAGCTCTTCCTAGAACTGGCTCGCAAATTTTTGGGTGCTTTTTAAAACTGCATTTCTCCCCTTCCTCATTACTTTAGTCCAGGTCCACATCCAGGACTAGAAGCAGCCCATGCTTTACGTCAAGCCCTATTGGAAGTAGCAGGAGTGGTGTATTACATTTTAAATGACTCCACCAATTTAAGACAAATCAGGTTAAAACTGCAGCCTACAGGCTGAAATCCTGCCTTCTAATCAGTGTGCACTAACTTGTATACTCACATAGAAAAAAAAATACAGAGCCGTAGCGCTGCTGTTGCAACCCAAGGCCAGCAATGCACCCCAAATCTCTGCCCCGCATCCTTATGTGTCTTGTGGCACTATTATTCTCCCAATGCCTGTTGCAAGGTGAGCGCTGGCGTGTGTGCAGCAAGACAAGACTTCTCCTCTACCCTCGTCCCCACTAGCAAAGAGTGTAACCAGACTAGATAACGATACGCATCGTCTTCTGGTTTTGATCTATGCACTGATAGCTTGGATTATTAATCACCATTATGACCCTCCAGCACTCTACGAGTACTACGTACCTCTCCCAGTGGCACCAGCCCCGGGCAGAACTGCCACAAGGCCCGCACCTGCCCTACATCCTTTCCTTGAAGGAAATGAACTTATTTCTAGACTATTTAAAAGAAATTCCCATTGCAAAATACCCAGTATTGAATCCATCGCTTATCTCAGGTGGAAGTTCCATGCCTGCACTTGAATTAACGAGTTTCTCTACTATTTAAAACTTTTTTTTTATTTTTTTTTTTTTTTTTATTTCAACCTTGCGCCTCGGTACTGTAGTGAAAAGTACATCAAATATACCCAGACGCACACAATTTGAAACGCTGGATTTTAAATTCCAGCACTGCTAACTAATGAGAACAATTTTTCCCCTCTTCTTCTTTGTAGCATCACTTCATGTACTTACATACCATAATCACATCCTCCTAGAGCCTCTATTTTTCCAGGGTGTAGATCTTTAATTCCCTTTAATCTGTCTTCATAGCCTATTCCCTCCAACTCCTTTATCATCCTAGCTGCTCTCCTCTATATTTGCTCCAGCTCCTCTTTATCCTTTCTGCAAGAGACTGGCCAATTGTACAGCACACTCTCAATGTGGTTTAACTGGTTCTGCATAAAGTAGAACAGGAAAAAAAGAAGGACTCGGATGCAACACGCGTGTTTATGCCTCCCGTGACTGCATTTACCTTTTTAACTAAGACATGGCACAGAGTGTCCCACCTTAATTTCTCAACCCCGATTATGCCTCAGCCATTTGCCACACAACCGATGCTGAGCAGCTGACGTGTCACGTCAAACCCACAGTTTGGAATTTTTATTTCCTAGCTGGGCTACTTTCTACTTATCCATGCTAAATCTCATTTTATTCTTCTCTGAACAGCCTCCTAATTTATTTAAATGAAAACGGATTGATTCAGTATCTTAGTTTAATTAGGGAAAAAATGTGATCCTACCGCTTTCTTGGGTTTGGGGGGGTGTTTCTGTGGTGGTTTGGGGTGGATTTTTTTTTTTTAAAACTGACTTTCCGCACAACAATCTCACCCCTCTTCCCCACCCAATACGTATGGCAGAGGGAGGTGGCAACGGCAAGGCTTTGGCCCTGATTCAGCAACGCTTTTAAGAACACGCGCAAATTCAAAAACACGCGATTAGACCTTGGACTTCACCGACACTGAGGTGTAAAATTACAAATGTACATACATACTTTGTAAAAAGATCCTGTTTGCCAACCTTATTTTACTGTCATTTATATTCTGTTGTTACATTTAAATTTATAGTAAAAGAAAACACTGAGAAACAAAATCTATTCTTGTTTAACAAATTATATTCTGTTATGTTTAGAGTTGAGGCAAGTCTTTCACCCTTATATAAACCAGCGATACGTCAACAAATGTGATTAGCATGGATTATTCACGTCAGTATTTTTCACCCCCGTCCCACAGGCCCAACCAAACCCGCGCAGGTGGTGACCGTCGCATCGCATCCAGCCCGACGGCTCGCTGGGAGAGCCTTCACCCACAGCGAGGGAAGCGCCCTTTGGGAAAATGTTTATAAAAAAAATAATTAAGATAAATAATGGCTCCGAGGGAGAAACACAGTTAAGGCATTGAATTCTCTCTGCCACGTGCTTTCCCTCCAAAGAATGCTCTTTAAAAAAGCAGTAAAATCGAGAGGACACAAGCCTACTTCCCCAGGGAAGCGTGCTGAATCATACAGGTAGTGTAAATATCATATGCTGCTGCAGGTGCTAGGCGGTCTATTTGTTTGTGTTTACTAAAAGGCATAACAAATAGTCACACTAAAACAGAACAACATTTGGCATTGGGATGAGAGATACCAGAGCAGCCATAAATCACGTTCACTTGTTTAGATTCGAACGGCTGTGCAATGCTAACACTGCAGCCCCCCTTTTTGAAGGAGTCCCTTTGCTGTGATTTGTCCCTTTCGGGGACAGCCACCAGCCCCTGGCTGGGCAGCACCGCGATGCATGGTACCGAGGGGCTCAGCATCCTTCCCAAGTAGGGCACACCCAAGAAAAAAACACGCAACATTGCAAAAGGAAAAAAAAAAAAAAAAAGGGAAAAAAAAAAAAAGACGTAAGAAACAGACTTATGTGACATACAAGGCCAGCTAACATCGTTTACAGCTTTGCAACTTCTGAGTTAATTCACAGTATAAACAAGGAGGAAAATGTTTCTTCCGAGCAAGGCTTCCTGTAAACTGTTCATTAGAGCGGCACTGGGCGCAGGGCTGCTGCACCTGCTGATTAACCAGGCGCTCCAAGAATAAACAAAAACTCAAGCCTGCAAGATTGTTCTGGAATTTGCTCAGAGCTGATTTTTTTTTTTTTCCTCTCTCCTTCCCCCACGTTATAAATTGGATTCTACAATAAAACAAACAGCAGAACATAGGTTGCCGAGAGTTAAAAATCTACTTTTTACACTACATTGACCACAGCACCCACAGGCACAGCTACAATGTCTTTCTATGAATGGGACAGATTGCCATATGGATGCAGACACTGAACAAGCTGTACAACTCCTGGCGACAAGTGCCTAGGGGACTGTCCTATATTAGCACCACCTGTGCTGTGGAAATTGCGCTCTGTGTATGAAATGGTATTTAAGGGCCCATCACGATGTTATTTTTGAGTACACAGAAAAAAGGAAAATTACAGTTAAAAAGAATTCGCTGGCTAGCGGATCTGTTGCTCAGTTCCCGAGACCGTTTCCCAAAGGAACAGTTATCTTCTTTATTCACGCAGCCCAAAATGACAAGTTGCAACACATATTAGCAGTTTCCCTGCCTGGGCTTATACCATCGTTTTAATGAGAAGAATACACTTTATAATATACGTATGTCTTTCCTGATCACACAGAAGAAATTACAGCCCTCCCACGTTAAAAAACACCGGCTATATGGAAAAACACCCCGTGGCATTACACAAACGTCGCTCCGGCAGCAAGAAATGCAATATAAATTTTCCTTGGGCTCCTTCAACGTGCAGCAGGTAGAGCCACAAATCCCGATTACCAAATTTCAACGTGCATCTCACTGCTTTGAAAATATAACCCCATCTGACGGACAAAAATAGAGCTCCAGATTAGCACAAGATGTCGAGGGAGGGGGGAGAAGGGGAAAAAGACAGAGCAGTATAGAGCTGCTCTGCGAAAAGAGGTTTCCCCCTCTCCAAACTGCAAGAAAAAAAAAAAAAGGATGCCAAGAAAAAGAAAAGTAAAATAAATTGAATTAAAGAAAAACAGTTGTAAAGTGAACATTACAACCTGGGAAAAATGATGTCATTTTATTGAGAAACTCATTTTTTTTCCATTAAACCATAGTGAAACGGATAAAGTTTATACAGCTTAATGGTGGAGTTTTACTTTAAATGCTACTCAATATCTTAGCAGTACGATATAACATGATATAACAGCTGTCATACTAACTGCTCGATTTTTATTGAGCAGCAGAGAAAAACAGTCACACAAAAATCACCTAACTTCTCTACTTTTATGGCATTTTCAAGGGTGTTTCTTTTCCACTCTCAGGCTGTGATACGTATGATAAAAATATAACACTGCTCTTCATTAGCTCCCCGCTCGGCTCTTTAGGACAATCAGATCTCCCGAGCAAACGCTGAGGAAGAACAACTTGCACACAGGAGGAAATAAAAAGAAACAGGAATCCACGGTGCAGTAAAACAAAAACAGGTCCCTTTTTAAGACTACTACATAAACACCTCTAATAAAAGAAGAGGACAAATTTTCATTGGACTTTAGGTATTTAGACAGGAATGTTTTAGTAAAAGTTTAACTGCAAAGTGCATGCAATTAACAGAAAGCCATCAGCTATTTCTCCGGTATGTAAAAATAGCATTAAGCTGTATTAAATGCACGTGTAAGTATCTCAGTTGCAAGAAAAGGGAGGAGATATGCAAAGCACTCAGATATCAAACAATGATCTGTTGGCCAGATGGAGGAATAAAACAATACATATGCTAAAATTTGGAAAAGTTCTGTTAAGCGTCTGCCAAGGCTCACCCAATCTATTTTAAGTGCTTTTTGATACATTAGCTTAGTGTTTGGAGTTGTACAACTGATGGTTATTACACGGGACCAGAAAGCAGGGAAGCGTTGGCGTGCAGGAGCTCCCCAACGCCGGGGCAGCCTCCCGAGGATGGTGAAGTGTCAAAGACAGCACCCTTGCTCACCCAAGGGCCACACCAAGCAATCACAGGCCGGTTAACTTTGCATCTTTTGTAGGGGGGAAAAAAAAAACCCACAAACTAGGCATAATTTTCCAGGGTTTGAGGAAACAATCCTTTGAAAAGCATCATTTGATGGAGGCACTCCCAGGCAGACTGAGGACCAAGCGATGGTGTACAGCTGACTTAGCAGGTTTCTCAAAAACCTGAGTGCCACAGCAGACAGTCGGTGCGGGCAAGGCAAAGGACACTACACACCCCAATTTGAAAAGCAGAAACAATAAAAAGTGCCTGATAAGGCTTAAAACCGAAGATCAGCAACTCCAGGTCTGAGTCACAGATGATACTTTTTCAAAGCTGATCAGAGAGAGAAGTGACTCAGACGGGGAGAGCACACAGTGACTGGTGGTGAGCAATTTGGCGGGGGAGCGAGCGCCAAGGCATCAGGTAACGAGATGCTTTGGGTTCTACCTGCACATACTCCACTGATGGTGAAGTACAACGAGCTAAAAATCAACGAGCTAAAAATCAACAGCACGAGGCAACTGAGAGGCGCCGACACGGATGAGCAGATTTGATGCTGGCACCAGTGCAGAACGAATGCCAGGGACTACGCAGAGAGACAGGCCAAGGGAGGATCAGGCCCTGGGAGCATATGGACTGCGGGCTGAACTGTTTCATCCAGAGCATTAATAATGGACCGAAATCTGTAATTCTTAATTGTGCTGAATCCTAATGCCCCCATCTAAGGGCCTTGGGATTTTGATGGAGGATCAGCTGGCATGGAGATAACAACAGTAAAACACAATGCATTAAGCCTAACCAGCAGATCAATGGTCTGCCATGCCGTTCCTCTCGCTTCCCTTCAGAGCCTTCTCCAGACTTCTTCCTCCTGTGACGCTGGCAAGAAAAAGTCATTTAAAAATCCCCTTGTTTATCCCATCTATTTTTCCTATGAGATGGCTGCTTGCTTATGTGGAAGGACAAGACTCAAATGTAGTCGGAAGGGGTACGAAGACAAAAAGAGACAAACGTGGGATCATCAGTGGATGGAGAAAGATCTCTTGGATATGCAGTCTTTACCTCCAACTCTTCACCTTATTCCTTACAAACAGATCCGTTTCCCAAACTACCAGGTCTGCACCTTCATTAACTTGCTTATTAACGACAGCCTCCACCATCCTGTCACTGCTGCAGTCCATGCAGAGGGTGCCAGGGGACGGGACCAGCACTCGGGCGCCCACACCACCCCACAGCACCCCCAGACCTCCTGGGTCAAGCCCAAGCTGGAGCAACCTCTGCTCACCGCAAAGCGCTAAGGAATTCTGCGCCAGTCTGCTTTTCCAAACCTACCCACATCGGGAACATCCCCAAGCACGGGGCTCTCAGGACGCCTGCTGCTCGTCAGCTTATGAAGTTAGTCACCTAAAGCGACCGGGCATCCACCCGCTTTGTTTTGCTGTTTTTCTGAAGAAAATAACCAAGCTTTCCCCCAATAAGATGCAGTGAAACGAGATGGAAAGCGGGTACTTTCCTTGAAATTTCTAAGCACAGCAGATGTACTTAACTGGCTCTCGTTATTTATATATTTACTTGTGTAGAGAAAACGCTTGTTACTGAAGAAGCCCAAATGCTGATAAGATGATGAGAGGTTTGCATGCTGGTTGATGGTCTCACTTTCGCTTATCCTGAGTGAATACAAGTATCTATAACTAAATATTTCCCTTAGGGTACTGATGACTGAGGTATGTTTATTGCATTGAGTGAATTTATATATATAATCAGCACAATAAACATTATTAAATTGTCTGAGTAAAATCAAAGCATGAAACACACAGTCAGTGCTGAATTCTAATGATGCTGAATGCCCATGATTGCATGGGGAAAGGATCTTAACAAGCCTTGATTTGAGCTTTGGCATCCGCCTCACAAATCACACGAAATGTTCTCTCTTTAATAGTGCTGAATATTGATAAATGTCTCTGCACGGCACAACAGGGAAGTTGGTCTCTATTGGCAATCTTTACCAAAGTGTGTTTTTTCCTTCTCTACACTCAAGGGTTTACCCTGAATGATTTAATTATAATTTTCCTTGTGTAAGACAAATTAAAGAGGAGAGTAGGAGTGTCATGCCAAAGCAGATTATTTATCTCCTTAACAGATTGCTGTGCACCAAACCCCAGAGCTGCTGCTGCTGCTACTTACAGAAACTGGGCGAAATGTGGGACAAAAGCATAGATGTAATATACATTTAAAGCCCAAATGAATGAAAGCATTAACCCGTTATTTATAGCTAGAATTGTTTCATTCCTGTGAAAGCCATAGACACAGAGCAGGCAGAACCCAAGAGCAGCACCACGATGCTCCCTGGCCCCTGCCCAGGAACGGAGGATGCCTCCTGCTTTTGAATGTATTTTTTTGCTTTTCAAACATCCCAGGGTGACTCTGGCCACCCGCCCGCTGTTTGGTTTTTTTGCCATAAAGGAGAACTTTTGCTGTCACTCAGCTCCAAGCGTAGCAGCCCCACGCAGCCACAGTATGGCCAGTGTCACCGGTGCCACCAGAGCCGCGTCCCCGCAGTCCGCGCAGGACTAAAGCTTCGCTGTGCACAACCCTGAGCCTGGGCTGGCAGCACGGCGACGTGTGGGCATGCCAAGCCGCCAATGACTATTTCTCCTGCTATTTTAAACCCCTTGTTTATAACCAAAATGTGTTTTTACCCAAGATGCTGCTGCTCACCCGATGACTTTTACGCAGGTGCCTCTGCTGCCACTGCGGTCAGCCGAGTGCCTCCTGTCTCTTGAGCAGCCTCCCAACCTCTCCTATCGGATCAGGAACCCCGTAAAACACAGCTTGAACTGTCCCAGTGACATGTGCCAGAGATGACAGTGATGATAGTAACTCCCACATAACTAACTTGCCTCCCGCAGCCCACTCCTTCTCAAAAGCCCAAGAGGAAGGGGGGAGAAAAACAGCTTTACAGCACACCCTAAAAGTTAATGTTACCTGTATATGATTATTTATTGCTGCTGGGCAATCGTTATGATGTGGCTGTGCTTAACTGTTAGGACACTTACAGCTTTTACTATGTGCTTTTTATTGTTGTTTAAATCTAAATAAATAGCTCTTGGTTGTATCAGACCAAAGCTTTCAGGCAGTTGCACGGAAGGTGTAGGAACGAGAGAGGGGAAGCCGCAACCCAAAATCCTGCCCTGGCCAGCCCAAGTTGAGGAATTGTGTGATGAGAGGCAGAGGGCTAACATCTCCCGTGTGAGCCCCTCCAACAGCCCCATCTGACCCGTGCTTGGGCTCGGGACAACCGCCACAGGTCCCCTTCTATTCCCAAGCCCAGCTGTCGTGCTGAACCAGCTGGGTACAAGAACATGCACAGATTTGTCTCCAAGTCAAGCCAAGTCATACTCCCACCAGACTCCTGATTATTTCTAATCTTAACCTTTGCAAACATAAAATGACCAAACTCCTACTCGTGTCCGCGCTCTCTCTTTTGTAAGTACGCTGTGGGCTTTCAAATACACATCTGACGGCGAAACTCAGCCACTCTTTTCTCACTGCGTGCTCACCACCCCGAACTCCCTGCCTGTAGATAAATGCCCTCTCAGAAAGGAAGCCAGTACAACACACATCAACAAGAGGAGTTTCTGTGTCATCTGAAATCCAGGCAGGCACCAGAGTGCCTGATGAGACTGCAACAAAACCCTTAAGTGCATCGGTAGGCATTCTTCTGCGAGTAGTCTCCTGCTCTACTTATGGATAAAGATGTAATTCAATCACTGCAGTAAATGGATGGCGTAAACCTTCCATGTACCAAATAGAGGCAAGAAAAAGCAAAGTCCGTAGCACTCTCATTTGTATTCCTAAATATCCCTATCTTCGTATTTTGATATTGTAGAAAACTCAATAGATAGGTAAGGAAAGTATTTTGGCAAGCTTTAACAACACAGCTATCAATTCAACCACTAAGGATTTTAACTTTTCTAACCTATACAGTCTCAAACAATACTTATGGCATGTTTATGCCTTCCTAATTAATTTATTTGTAACTTTACTAATAAAAACTTATGTATCGCCTTGTTTCTAGATCCCAGTTGCCTCCAGGCCACAATTACAGGACTCAGACACGTGGATTTCAAGTTCTGCTTGGCAGCAAACACAGAAAAAATTCTTACTTCAGAACAGATTCCTATATATTTCCACTGGATTTCAAACTTAACAGCAATGGCATACTGTTTCCTCCGTTAGATTGCCATTAGCAGACAGCACATGCCTCTGTTCAGTGAAAGAAGATCCATTTCACTGCATGGGTTTTTGGTTTATATACTCAGTAAGAAAAACACAGATAAAAAATTTATTGAAAAGTCATAAACCCATCTCGTTCAGCTCTATATGCAGCAAAAAGGGAATTTAATTGTTTAATAAACATCAAATTGTTTTTAGTATCCCATGTAAGTCTTCATGAAATCCATGTCCTTGACACTTACATGCATTATAAATGTATACACTGATGTTCCCCCCCATGTCCTTGCAACGGATATAAAATGATGCCTTACACAGAGCAGTTCTTTCAACAGTGGTGTCCTCTCCTTTAAAATCTATCTATTCCAAACAATTTTCTTAATATTAGAAAGATATAAGAGGTATTTATATAGCTTCCCTATCAATCTACTTTCAGACCACCAGAAATATAAACTCCATGGCTTAAAAATTCCATTATCCTCTTTCTAATGAATGAAAGGAGGATGGAAAGACAAAGCCATCAGTTTCCATAAAATCCAGCTTTCACTAGTGTCTGCTCTAACATTTCTAGATAGGCAAAGGGACCCTCCTGAATGCAAAGAAGCACTGCCCTCCCCGCTGCGACCATGCTGGTCGCGCGCTCCCGGAGACCCTTCTCCTCCTCCTCCTCCTCTTCCCCCTCCTCCGCAGCCGGCAGCAACGCCAAGGCTGCAGCAGGCGCTGGCACCCACGGCCTGAGCTCCTGGGACCGTCTAGCTCACCGTAAGCAAAAGTTATGTTGTTAGGCACGCCTCAGTGAAATCTGGGGGTGTAAAGAAACAAACCTGCAATAAAGCATCCCTCGGAATAAAGCAGAGCCTGTGCCGAGAAGCACATCAACAGACAACCCCTGATTTAAGCCATTTCTTTTAACAACGCAAGCCGAGCAAGTACAAATTAACTCACACTTTTAAAAGCCAAACACCACCAGTTAGCTAATTTTATCAGCACTTTAAAAAATCCACTTTGTTTTAGAGAAACCTGGAGAACTCGAGCCTACCCTGTCTTATGAAAGCAGATAAATACAGAGTAAAAAAAGGCAAACTATTAGATGAGATGGGGCACTGAAATTTGGCAGAAAAACGGGTGGTAAAACAGCCTGTACTGACCAACGGATTTTTTTCCTCACCTCCAGCCTCCAAACCCAAAGAACATCGAGAGTAACACCACCTGGGACGCAAAACTCAAAGAAACCAGCTCACACGCTTCACACTTCCCCCAATATGCTTATCCAATGCACTTCTAATTAGCTAATTGTGCCCACATTGATCCAATTAACAAGCCATAAAGATCTGAACAAAAGGAGCATATTCTGCCCAGTGGAGACTCTATTAAACCACGCCAAAATCAGACAAGAGCAAGATGTGGAAGACAAAACCGAGGCCAAGGCGGTTGGCCACTGCTCCCGACCGTTTTGCCATCATTTCGGCACTCCGCTGGGAGACGCTCATGGGTGGAAATCCCACCGGCACCTACCTCTCCCGTTTAGGAGTGTGGACCGATAGCTGTCCGTTAGTTGAGGCGTGTGGGTTGATGATTAAGGAGGTCTTAGACGGCGCGGAGGAGGAGACGCAGGTGGTGGACAGGTCCAGGCTGCTGTGGTTGTTGCTGGCTGCCTCCTCCGCTGTGTGCGAGCTTGTCACTTCCTTCCAGAGCTGCTGCAGTTCTGTTGGAATCATGCCTGAAACAAACAAATTGGATAATTAAATCAATTAACAGCTAATTCGGCCGTCTTCAAACAGTAATTAAATCAAAGAGTCAGTAAACAAAGCCTAGTGTTAGTTTTGTGTGTGTATGTGTGTGTGTGTTTTTGCGCATGTATTTTTTTTTTTTTAATAACTAAAGGCTAATACTGAACGCTGCACATCTCTGCTAAATTTTCTGGTGTGACACCTGCAATACCTACGCCATGCAAAATGCGGGGTGTGGGGCAGGGGGGTCCACACAACACGTCACCCACCCCAAACTCCACGTTCATTATTATTATTATTATTATATTTTTTGTAATTAAAATTACAGAGGGCCCATTTCCAGAGTAGCTACTCAGGCAGAAATCACCCCGAGCTCACAGCATGACTGAAAGCAAAGGTGGCCAAAGGGCTACTCTGCAGTCAGCTTGAGAAATTGCATTTTTTTTTCTTTTTTTTTAGAGGAAAGTGAATACTTTCTAACATGTTTTTAAAAGAAAGGAGGGTCTTAGGAAAAAAACAACTCAGCTTTATTATTATGACAACACGAACCACAATATGACTAATTTTGTGCTTAAGTTTTAAACGATGACAAATAGCTTTGTTATTAAATACAGTTTTTATTAATCACTTTTAGACATAAATTATGAATTCATATTGTCTTCCTGAAATGCTTTTCAAATTTTAACAGTCAAATTGATTATACTATGATTATTTCATTAACACACCTATCTTTCTCATTAATTTTGGTTTCTCGAACTGCTCACTTAATTGATGGATGTGTCTACTGAAAAACTGTGTAACTTTCTATACAAGTAACACTATTATTACTGTCATTTCTTAGATCAATGCTAATGAGCCATTCAAAAGTAAAATGAAAACATAAAATAAGGTTCAAGAAATAATAATAATAAAAAATTAATTTTTTTTTTAATTGTGCCAAAATGGACAGCAGGCTTAGGACAGAGCATTCAATAAATAAGGCAAGAGAAAACTTTGCAAACTCCAGTGGGCCAAAGCGAAGGCTGCAAGGGGACCCGTGAGCGTCAGCATGACATGGGCTCACGCTGAGATCATGCTTTTGGATAAAGCTTATGTTTGTGACATGATCAAACAAGTCAAGTTTCTCCCAGTGAAGACTGCTTCAGTGCTCGCTCGCAGAAGGCCATGGGAAAAAATCAGCAGTAGAGACGCATTGCTTAAATATTGGGGGGGGGGGGGGGGGGGGGGGCGGGAATAAAATAAAAGCCAGTGTCTGTGTGTTTTTAAAGAGGTTTCTCATCACTGCGCTCCCAGATCATCATTTGGATGATGGTTCATTGTTTCAGCGTATTGGAGCACTGGAGCTATCCTAAGGAAACCTGCCATTTTCTGAGTGCAGAGCAGCAGCTCACACAGGCATGTATCTCACCCAACCTAAGGTACTGGAATAAAAATAATAAAAAAAAAAAAGAGGCAGTATGCATTATATTCATTTGAAACACATAATAAAAAATGCCAAGGTCTAAATTTAATTTATTTTTGTCATTTAGAATACAATGGATAGATAATCATCTCAACGTGATCAGCCAAACATCTTTACTTTGCTAAACTGTTAAAGATTTTAATTATGCTAGCTTTGGAGAGCACTGGTCTAATGAGGCGATAGACTCCAGAGAATCTAAGTGGTTAAGAACTGTGAAATGAGTCTGATAGGATTTTTTTATATTCACCGTGGATCGTTTGCATATCAAAGAGGAGTAAATTATTGCACGACAGACCAATAACCTTCCCCGCCTTTCCAAGAGTAGCATTAACAAAAACAGTTGGTCTCCGGTAACGGTTCACTACAAAAAAACGCTAAAATCCTTAAGTATCTGCAATTAATATATATTATGAAAAAGGCTTCAATTTATACATTAAGTGATCAGATATTCTTAGGACACATCCGTTTCTCTAAAGCCACGTCATTTTCCTTTCATCAGACCCAAATGCCAATTATATTTTGATGGATTTTGTCCCAAATGAGCATTTAGTTATTAGACATATTCAATTATTACTTGTCCCCTGAAATTAAACCTCTGAGCAAATTAAACAAAGAAAAAGGTCAGTACACAAGCCTATGTCCTGTTTTCCTGTATCAGGGGCTATTATTTTCAAACACCTTGCGAAGTGACAGTGTGGGATGTATTTTTAGCTAACACGCTTGACAGGACTGTCTGCGCACTAACAATTACCTGTGAGCACGGCTGACCCTTACACCACTGTTTACTCAATTGAAACAATAGTGAATAGACTTGTCTGTTGATGATAACATATTGATATGAGACCATATGAGTCGACACCTATTTTTATTTTTCGGAATAAGCAAATAGGGAAAGAATAACTGGGCTTTTTTTTTTTTTTGCTTTTTTTTTTTGCCACCACTCCCTTCTCTGGATTTCTGCAGGTTTTTTAATTAAGAGACAAGCTGGCACCCACTCTCCTCTCCCTGTCCCCTCTCCCCTCTCCTCCTGGTCACTTCTGGATCTATTAATGCTCTATCCCAAGGAAAAGCTTGCAAGCGTTACAGCCTTTAAAATACACACACAACATATTTATACCTGCCTGTAGATCCTCTAAAAGTCAAGGGGTTTGGTCTAACTTCCTATCCAAGCGTAATTCCTATTAGGACTAACGACAGCTATACCACATACTGAAAGAAAAATAAAAAACACCCAGTTGCGTGGAGAAAAAACACCAGGGATAATAAGGAGGATTTCAGGCTGGGCAACATTAAATTAAAGAGTTAACTGTGATGTCATACACGTCTGCACGCAACCCATGGCTTAAAAATGACCACATCGCTGACATCACTTGATTAATAAATAAAATTTTTAAAAAACCCACCTTCCTCCTCCTTCCACAAATTTAGTTCTTTTAGAATAATTCTGGAGAGAATTTCTGAGTAGCCTGTCAAACTGGGCAGCTGAAAGGTATGCTCATTACTCATCCGGCAAAATGGTTAAATAAAATAATAGAACAAATGGTAAAAGCAAGTCAAATAGATCCACGAACACTTGCAATAAATTATGTAATTTACCATTTAACAGTTTCCTTTTAACAGCGAGAGCTAAATTTTAAGTTGGATTCCCAGAACTGCGCTGCAATCACTTGAGATGGCTACTGCCGGTGCTGTGATTTCCTACGTACCACTAACGGGATTTAGACCTGAAACTGCCAAATCTCCGGGAGCAATCAGGAACCCAGATGCCTCAGTCCTATTATTTTCCCGTACTGGTGATCTGAAGTGTGATCTGCAGTTTCATTTTGCACATACTAAAGATCTAGCTCTCCCAGCTCAGAACACTGCTGAAATGGGGTTTATTTTTAAATTCCTACTATGTACAGATGTAGAATCTAGATTATAGATGTGTCTAAATACAAAGCAGAAAAGATTACACAAATATAACATTAAAGGATGTGCTATTTTGTGGAAGACAATAGGCAAGCACTAAAAACTAAAATGAAACTAAAATACAGCTTTAAACAATGTATTAGTTTAAAAAACATAACAAAAAAAATCACTTATGAAGTAGCATTCTCTCCTTAGAAACATTTATTACTATTACAGATACTTAAGAATAAAAGCAAAATGCTTTTAACTGAATTCATAGCTACATTTACTAGAGGGATGATTTTTTTTTTATATGCACATTTACAGTATTTGTCTCAGTCTTGCAAACTGTTCTGAAAACAAAAGGGCATGACGTATGTAATTTTTTTTTTAAATAAGAAGTGTCCATTACCAATTATTTTAAACTATAGCCCTGGCCCTTCATTGTATTTTTCAGGACAACTAGTCCCCTTCATTATGAAAGAAAATGTAGGCACAGGTTTAAAAAATGTATGTTGTGGGGACAGTTGACAGATTACTGCTCACGGAACTCAATTTCCCAACCCCAGGTATCACGGGCTCAAAGACAAACAGAGTTGCTCAACCTCTTTGTGTCCTTGTACCTCCATACCCAGGTGACCATGTTCAAGCAAGCAGAAAGTTGATTTAAACCTCATAATGACATCAGTTTTAAGCCATCGTCTCTCTGATAAAAAAAAAATATAAAATATCGTGCCGCACTGCAACCTGCTTGAATTCTCAAGTTACTCTTTCCTCCCGCCTCCGAGCCCCCGACTCCAGCCGCCCCCAGCGCTCGCAGCTCATTTCCCTGCAAGAACCAGCCCTTTCTGCTTATGTTCATGTCGTCTCCGACGTGCAAGTCGGCACCCCTTAGGTTTTAAATACGCTCCTTCGCGAGGACTAATAGTTACACTACCCTGCTAACCATATCAATCAATGCCACGACTGCTGAATTACCTACTGGTGTCTCCGATGTGTTACCGCACAGATTACACTTCATGCATCACCACATTCATTTCTTTCACATTACACATGAGCGTGTCTTGTCACTGCCCAATTGCCCTCCTTTGGACAGCTTAACTGATGTACTATACAATGAACCTTACCGAGCAAACTTAATAGTATAGGAGCTGTGGGAAAAATTAGAAAGGTTGAGGCTTGAGTCCGGTGGGTGTGTGGGAACAGCCTGGGATGCTTCCAACAATAAATCTGAAGCGTAATTAACGCACGTTACACCGCTTTGCAAGTATAAATGGCCTTTCGGCTACATGCCCTTTTTCCTGGGCTCGTTTCATGCCTTCTCCCCCATCACACCACGCATCGATGGTGCCTACACCAGCCGCCACCCCAGGCCTGATCCTGCACCTCCCAGCCAGGCACCACCTTCCCGTGCATCAGCCTTTGGCTCAAGCACGGGAATAATCTAACCAGGTGTCCAGCTCTAAAAAAAAAAAAAAAAAAAAAAAAAGCTAAACCGAGTCTTGCAGAAGGAGGCGTCAGGTCCCCAAAAGCTTAGCCTCTCAAGGCAGGAGTTAGGAGCTCAAATTCCTTTGAGAGCCTCGCAAAAATAAGACTAAATAAACCATGCCAGCCACACATCAGACTCCACTCCCCAGTTCTGTCTCTCTTTATCCATCTAAGTTAATATTCACCAGCCACCGCGCTCTCCTTTTGCAGCTACACACAAAAAAGGAGGGTGAAGAACAGAAGCAATTTTGTCCCGTCCCTCCCATTTCACTGAACAGAGCTGGATGTAAACTCATTATATGGTTTAGCAACTAGTAGCAGCCCTAAGGCTGCTTTGAAGAGCCCAAATCGCTCAACCTGAGCTGACTCAAGTTGTTGAGGTAGATGTTTAAATTTATTACAGGGCAAGGGATGGAAAAGGCACGATTATTCAGAAATGCCAGCATCATGGTTGAAAGACCTGGTCTTCCCTGAGCCATGCCAACTTCGAACAGTCTGCCTGAATCACAGCAGCCAGAGCTCAGGCGAGTCTGTTAAAATATCCCCAGGCTTGCAGAAAAACCCAGTTTAAAAAATAAAAAAAATTATTCAAGCCAAGGAGGAAAAGAGAGAATAAAACCCCCAGGTTGTAATCACTCTCGAAAGCACGATTTATGTAGTTACTGCTTTCAATGTATCAGTATCTTAAAAAAAAAATAATCTAAAAATAGGGATTTCAGCAAAGCAGTAACTCCTTGCGGAGCGCAGGACCGAATAAAGATGTAGGAGGATCTATTTGTCAATAACACCATTAAAATTAAACAGAGTTAATCCTGATTTGCCTCAGAGTGGAGGGCGGAATGAAGCTCTGATGCACACAGGCAGAGAGAATAAGGCCGTGTAAAGAGGCACGGAGGGGAGACACTGCCACCTCTCCCTCTTGGCTGCAGCAAAGGGCAATCAAATTTCTACACTTCGGCAGCGTGCGGATCACAGCTCCTCCACGCTCGGCTTCTCGCCAGGCTGGAACCAGAAAGGGCCCAAATAACACCTTTAGAAAAGGAAAAGCTGCTCTCACGCTACCCTTAGCCATGAACCCAGCACCAAGAATCGATTAAGACAACTCCTGTGAAGGATTTCAAGCCCAGATTAGTGCAACCCGCAGCTTCCGGTCCACCAGACTGGCTATAACTGCGCAAATTGAATCTGAACTCCAAACTGCCTGCCTCCCGCTAGCCAGAGTGGTCCACGATTTCAACGTGGCCCTTCTCAAAAAATATCTTTATAATGCCCACCCTGCCTGTCAGGATTTTTCTGTGCTTATTATTTCATGAGCCTATGAGATCTCTTTCTCTCTCTTACGAGTGACAATTGTGTGTGCGTGTATGCTATGGCTTTGCCGGATGGCCGGCAGCTCCCAAACCCCTCACCTACCTTGTGCAAGGGGTTGCAAAGGCAGAGTAGGCTGGCCAGGCTGGATCGTTAGCAGCCCCTGACGCTGCAATGACAGGAGGTGCTGCTGTTGCAACTGCTGCATCTGTAAGAGTTGCTGCTGAAAGGCCAACTGCTGCGTAGCCACCTGCTGTTGCTGGGGCTGGAAAAGAAAAAAGTAAATAAAAAAAAATTAAAAAACCGCACATTTGTCAATACAGAGCAAAGCATTAACAGAGGATTTCCAGGGCTCCTTGTCTCAACACACTTCAACTTCTGATGGCAGTCACCAGTATGAAGGCAAGCTAGCGAGCCCACCACCCCATATCAAAGACCCCAAGGCACATTAGGTGCCAGAGCTAACCACAGGGCTGCAGTCGATTCCCACCTCCAGTGGAGACTTTCATCCTCCCCAAATCCCTCCTGCCATCCCAATTAAAAATGTATGCAACGTTTCTTGGTCCACACTACCACGTCACCCTGGTCCACGTGGTCGTGTTTCACCCCAGAAATGGCCACGTTTCAGTGGTGGGTAAAGCAAACGCTGCAGGCAGCTGATAAAGTCCCGGGTAATTCTTTGAGGCAAAAGCACATGTATAAGGTGAGAATCACACCACACGATCACACCACACTTAGACATAATGAAAAACAACGCTGCACTGTGCTCCGTTTGCTCATGCAAGGGTTGTCTCAACTATTAAGGCAATACGACTGGCTTAATTTATGGTATTTTATACTTACTCTCTCCTTATTCATCCATCAAGCCCCACAATACTTTCTGTTATGCTCGGGATTATTCTGTGCTGTATTTAAGGCTGCTACTCCTGCACTTTGAAAATTTTAATTATTCTCACTAGAAAGAAGATGGAGTTGCTTTACTCCACAGGGATGTGAACCTTGAACCTTCGAGGTGTAAAAGAACATGTTGCTTTTCTCACTACTGTACCCGGAGAAGCTTTTAACTACTCTGTTTATCACTTCTGACATAAATAAATGAGAAAAAATCAGACCTTTGAAGAAGAAAAACTTCATCTAATATTGTTAATTAGCCATGACAAACGATGAAATAACATTGTAAATCTTTCATAGAAACAGCCACTAGATTTTAATTACACACATTCATAATTTAGCAAACAACATCTTACTTGAATGTGAGTGTTTAATGTGTACAGTACTCCAGGCTTCAGAGTCCTTAATTTTGTTCAGTTAAGGAAGCCTCTAGGTTTTCCTTCCATGCTCATCTTGTATTTTATTTGCTTTGTTCTTTAAAATCCATGAAAGGCTTTGCATTTTGATAAATATCTTTTTATTTATTGTACAATGACAGGAGGAAAACTTTTGTTGTGTAAAACATCAATACATCATGCCAGTGTTTAGCAGTTCCTTGTGCTAGCCAAAAAAAATTAATGTAGATTTCCTTAGTAATTATCTGAGTGATAGAAAGATAATACAGTGCAGTAGTACAATAAATAGAAGGAAATTATCTAATATCCCTAATCTGCTAGGAATCATATCAAGGTGGAGGTCTTATACACATTATGGCTAACAATTATGGAAAGAAAATTAACTCTTACAAAACTACACACTCTCACAAACAAAACCCAGCCAGATCCCAAGCTTTTTGTCGCCCTTCCTTGGCTCCGAGCCAAAGGATCACTGGCCCCGTTCCCTGCTGGTGGCAAACTGGGAGGAAAAAAAGAAAATCCAAAAACCCACCGGAGCTGCAGGAGCAGGACTGAGGGACACCAGCCAGGGGTCTGGCCCCCACCTTCTCGTACCACCATGTCCCAACAACCTTAATACCACAACCAACCGTGTACCCACAACTGTACTGACAGTCAATTTATCTTCTTTATAAAGTCCATTTATCTTATTTCCAAATAAAATCTAGGACTTCAAGAAGAACACAGTTAAAGAAATAGGTGTTTAGATCTTCTGAAACTCAGGAGAGTTTGCATTTCTTTGCAACAGCTTGCTCAGGCAGATCCAGCTGTTGCAACTATTTGCAACAGCATCAGATGAACGCAAGCCCCAGCAACAGTTATATTAGGAGTTAAAGTAATGTTTGCTTCCATAAATATTCATTTTCTAAATATATATATACTTAGTATGTATTTTTGTAGATAATAAATAGTATTACATAAAAATCTAGTTACAGTAAGCTGTGTTTTACCTATTTGCCATCCGATTATAAAGTTGGCACATTGTTTTTTTTAAAAAAAAACCCTTCCTATAAATTGACTGATGCCCGTTCGGTTGTCTTCTCAGCTATCCTAAGAAAAGCTCTTGAACACTCTCTACTTTGAAAAGCCAGGATATAAAAGTATACAAGGCCCATTGTCCAAGAAAGAATTTAAAAGCAAGACACGTTGCCAAAGTGCGCTCCCCACCCAGTTACCAAACACAGGATACAAGGCAGTTTGTTTACTTCTCACAATTGAATGCATACAAAAAAGGTCTCAGTGCAGTCCTGTTGTCAGGTCAGTAGTCAGTGTTAAAATGCTGAAATATCCTGATAAAACTTGCATTTTTGATCCCCTCCCTAAAGCTTCTGTCAAAGGTCTGTTTTCCTTTCTTAGGTTACTCCCTACTGCCTAACATAAACTGTCACAACTGCCGGAGGACAAACGGCCCTGTTCGGAAAACAACCCGCTCCGTCCAGCGCCGAAGCACCCAGCGGGATCCTCCTCTCCAGCTCCCCCCCGCCATCTCCCCCCGGCCCTGCTGGCTCTCGGGCACCGCGCGGGGCTCACCCTCTGCTGCGCCCCCAGCAAAACCCACCAAAAAAACATTACTGGGGTCCCTCTGTTATTCTCCTTGGGGGTCCCGTCCCTTTTACCAGCGGGGCTTGGGAAGATTTGTTGTGTTTTTCTTCTTTCAGGAGGGTACAATAGGGCAAGGCACTAACAAAACGACCTGGGGGATGCAGTACATGAATACGCTCGTTCCATCTGTCAAGGTACAAACTCAGCCCTCGTTAGCAGGGCAGCCGCCTGGCCCCGCCACGGCACTGCTCGCCATGGTACCCGACCAGTGGGTTTTAGTACAAGAAGGAGGGGGGGGGGGGAAATAAAATAAAATAAAATAAGAGACCGCCGCCTACATGCTAATTTAGCAAAAATAACCTCCTTAAGGCAGGAAAACCAGGGCCGAACAAACCTGTGGGATGAAATGCATGGCCAAAACAGGCCTCTCCTAAAACCATCAGCAAAAATATTTCCCCCCAAGCTCCAGAAAAAGCTGAAGAGACTTGGGCCCCTTGTTCTCTGAACAGCTATCGTGTTAAAACGCTCTTCTTGAAACAGGAAGGAGTCCTTTCTTATTGTTGCTTTCGATAGTCTAGCATCAGAAGTGTGACCACAGTAAATCAGTGTGTTAGATATTGAAATGCCATCACATTGTCTAACTTCCCTTCTCGTCTTTTTTAACACAAAGTATTTTTTCTTTAAGCTCCAAGCCCTCATCTTTGTGTCTGAGATGCTCTCCTGTCTGACAACAGCAATTTAGAAGAGTTAACTTTTATCGTTCATTCTGCTGTGTAACTTTCCCCTTCAAATTTCTTTATCTGCCCTCTGAGCTCATCTGAACTTTCATGTTCTCCCAGCATGCAGGCTTGCATTCAAAACTATGTCTAATAGACCAAATAAGAGGTTAATAAGAAGTGGCAACAGAAAGAAAAAATACAATCCCTGGTAACTGATAAGAATGACAGTGGCAGCCCTTTATTGTTTGTCTTCAAATATAGAGTTAAAGATCTTTAAAAAACTAAATTTTGACGCCTTTGAAAAGAAAGAAGCACAAAATAACAACAGGGGGTTATTGCCTGCCAGCCACAGGGGAGAAGCTCCATAATTCTTATTCTCCCTTTTGAAGGCTGTTAGAAATCTGATTCAAAAAAGCAACAGCAGAAGGAGAAAGCCTCTTGAGGCTATCGCCATTTCCTGTGATCATGCATAATGCGTTTCAAAAGTGGGTTTTTACCAATTCTGTTGATCAATTGCACCTCCTTCATATTCCCTCTTTTTTCTGCTGTGTTTACATCTGATGTGACTCAATGACAAGTGCTGTCTGAGACTGTGAAACAGACCTGTCATGTTGATTTATGGGCGCATCAAACCACGACTTGTCCAAACTGAAGCTCGCAGTTCATTAATTAGAGAGTTGTGACTTTGAAGTCAGCTTTCAGACTGTGGTTTTTAACATTTGGCTTAATTTATATGCTCTTGAATGTGGATCTCTAAGGAAAAAACTGAAATTCCCTTCTTGTCTTTGAACTTCTTTTGACCGCACAATAATCATTTCTTTGTCCAGAGTGATGCCTGCATCCCAGAGTCATTAACGCGCATTGAACTGCCACTGATGAGTAAGCCCTACTGAATTAGAAAAACAGCCAGCAAAACAAAGCTGAGAGCATTCTGCACAGTGATATCTCACAATTACATGCCTTCCCTCCCTGTGCCATTTCCATTTTAATTACTGTTAGTCCTTTAGATTTACATTTTAGACACTTTTTAATCTGTTCCCTTTTTATTATAGTGGCGCCCGTAAGCGTGCTATGGTTAAGGTTGTGTCAGCGTTTCCATTATAAACCCCCGTATTTTCAGGGGTTTATAACTCATCTGGAAAAATTCACTCTGGGTTGAAACTTGGCACAGGTGGCACAATTTGCCAAAATTTCGAGGGGGGGGGGGGGGGGCATGGAAATTGGTCCATGCTTTGAGCAGCGCCACTTGCAAAGTGACACTATCGCAGGACATCATGCAATGTCTCGTGCCAAGAGGCAGCTTTCTAGGATCTCCCCAGGCCAGCAGTGATGTCAGATTAAACACGAAACTCCTTGTGCCTTAAAAACAAATGTAATGACAGCGAAATTAAATTTAAGCACACCCAAATCAACAAACAAAGTTTAGGATGTGACAGGTATTTTGAAAGGAAAGTGTATTTAAAGGAGAGGCAGAAACCACCCTGGCCTGTCCCGGTCCTGCCATGGACTGTGGTGGCATCAGAGTGAGGTCTCCTGCCACCTTGCCGCAAACAGGCAGCTTTCCTGCACTACCTCTGCCTCTCAGACCTCGCTACTCGGTGTCACCGCCTATGCTGCTCCACTGCGGTCCCGGTCCCTCCTGCTAAGCCCCTGCTGTGAGGAATGTGCAACCAGAACCTCTCCTGTTGGAAACCGCAAGCCCAAACTCAACATCTCTCAGCATTTTTGCAGTGTTTAGAGAAGACAGCACCATATCTGGGCCTGCTGCCTTGCCCCCGCCCCTTTACAACATAACTAACTTTCAAAAGCACTCTCCCAAGATACAAGTCTAGATGCTTGCTCCAGTACTCATACCGAACATCAAGGCATGGTCCCCTGCTATAAAATATGTGGCAGCAAGCAAATGGAAAGCACAGGAAAATACAGGCGAAAACAGGACAATAACTCTAAATCTGAAAGCTGAGACCCGATAGAGTCAGTTCAGTTGTGCAATCATTTATAAGATGAATGACAGTTTAATAGCCACTAGACAGTCCCCGGGGATCTGTGGTTTGAAAGTAAAATGGGTATTGTCTGTACCTCTTTAGGCTGTTTTCCAGCATGTTGTTGCTGTAAAAGTTGAAGCTGCAACTGTTCCTGTTGTTTCTTATAAAACTCTTGAAGCTGCTGCTACAAAGAAAAGGAAAGATGGTAAGTAACAAAGTGGAGAGCCAATTCAGTGTCCCTTTTGGTGTAACACACAAACTGTGATTTGAAAAATAGCATCCTTTTATCTGTAATGGTCTGACCTTTAGTTTGAAACTCGACAATAAATTCAGTGCACACTGACTATTCTTGGCATTATCGTTTGAAAAGTAATCTCCAAAATGAACTGATGAAAAACATACCATTTTCTACACAAACTAATTAAAATAAGGCAAGGAATGACCTTTGATTGTAACAACAAAGCCAAAATGCCCTTGCTGAGAGAGCCTGGCGAATCTCTGTTGTGAAACACACATGCTTTCTAAATGATAGGGTTTGACTGTATTAAGTGTTGTTCAATACATGCATAGACATCCTGGGAAATACTCTCCTCCCCGCTCCCCAGATGTGCGCGGCGCAGGCAGCGCTCCGGCGCGGGCAGGAGGGAGCCTGGCAGCCAGGAGGGAGCAGGCAAGGTCAGGCTGGGGGGGGATGCTGAGCCCCCGCTGTGCCATACCCTACGATAACGGAGCCTCGGGGCTTGTCGGTGGCCAGCTTTCGGCTGAAAAAGGACCACAGGCTGTGAGAAACACTGACACACCGCACAGCATACATTGGCTGAAACCAAACAGATTAAGGCTTGCAAACCTCTTCGCTTTTATTGCCACTGTTTCCATAGTCCTTTACGGTTCCAGATGGACATAACGAGGTCTAAAATGGGAAGTATCGCCCTACTACCTTCTTTATTCCAATTAGTCAGGGCACACCATGCTTTCTCAGGATGCAGGCAAAAGCAACAGGGACATCTGCCGAAGTCCTGACACTTAAATATGCATCTGTATTATTTAGCTGATCTTGGAAACACTCCTAGCACTGCTCCCTGGATTTGTTTCCAGTAGCTATTTCTAGAATTAAAAACAAAAGAGCAGTCAGTTCATCTCGGAGCACGGCTGCTCCGAGGTTCGGCCCTAAGATGTGGGCAGCCTCTTTTGCCAGGAACATTTCGGGAAGCGAAGCCCTCTGGTACCTATAGGGGCCACCTGAGCAGCCGTTAAGGAAAGAATTACCTGTTGAAGCATGAGTGCCTGCTGCTGCTGGAGCAGGACTTGGAGTTGCTGGGGAGTTAGCACTTGTTGCTGGAGGATCTGCTGCATTTGCTGGGGAGTGATCACTTGAGGTGTCATCATAGCCACCGACACTGGAACCTGAAGCGGAAGAGGAGAGCAAAGAAGGGTCAGAGCGCACGGCCGTGGCTCCTCCGTGCCACCCGCTGTCCCCGTGCCTGGCACCCAGGGTGCTGGAGGCCAGAGAGTCCCTAAGCCCCCCGCAGCAGGCACCTGGGTACCCACCACATCCTCCCAGCCATGAAATTCCCCTTTTGCAAAACATTCTTATGACGGGAATTGTTTAAAGCAAGCAATATGGTAAACCCCAGTAAGATTTATTTATTTTTACAAGGAACCGTCAACTGAGTCCTTTCCCTCCCAGAAAGCCCTTGCCTTCCGCACAGAAATCCAACCGCCGAGTATCCTGCGCTGATGGGATCTAGACCCTATTACGACAGGTTTTTAAGAAAATTGAAGGAAGGCTCACTGATGTGAATAACAGCACTAGACTCCTATGCAATTTTAACAGAAAGGCCCTACCACGATGTCTTTACCATTCCATATTCACCCAGCATACAGATGTCTTCAATTCTTTCATATTATGTGAGATACCATTAAAAGCCGCTTTCCATGACATTTCAGTGACAAACAGCTACAGTGATGAACTTGATAGCATTTCATATTTGCAACTGTTAACACGTTTCTGCACGGGCATCTTTGCAAGGAACCTGTACACTGTATCTGAAAGGATGATGTCTTGTTCAGATAAAACACTGACATTAAAATGACAGGCTGTCTTGGCCAAGGTTACACAAATTGTATTCAAGCGGATACCTAATGACAATGCTATGAATTCTGCAAGCTTTCTAGAATGTAATTTAGCTATTCAAAATAATCACTGCACTTGTGTTTAATTTGCAGACTACATGAGAACCATTTTGTCAGTCCTAGTAATGCAAGAAGACTATTTCCCTAGAAACCCACCCCTCTACCCTCCACCCCAAAAAAGGAAAAGAAAAGGAGGGGGAAAAAAAAAAACAATAGATGAAAAGACAAAACCCATATGAGTTTTAACAGTAATATTTAAGCACCTTACCTTTTCTATAGTTTCAAATCAAATACGTGACAGCACAAAACTAAAAGCAGTAAAGGATATACTTTGCTAAAAAGGATCTCCTGTCATCTCGTGTATTACAATAAAAGGTAATAATATGTTTAGCACTTTTTCTGTGCACCACTTTTTAAAAAATCAGCAGACAATAGCTGATCAGAAGATAAAGGAGTTTTAAAAAAAAAAAAGTCTTCCAGTGTAGTAGTAAGCAAGAGAGAAATGCAGTATTAATTTTATGTAACGTAACGTCTTAATATGCAGTTTATCTTGACTTTTTCACATGATTTGTCCTGTCATTTGCATAGCAAGCTCTCATTCCTAATTTCACAGTCATTATGCACTGATGTCCTGATTTCTCAGCATCACTAATTTTGATGAACTAAAAATGGTTCCTGAAGGTCAGACGCGTGTACACAGTGCATCTCCCCGTGTTGTTGTGTACATGTTGGGTGCCAGGGCCAGGCGCCGCTTTGAAAACATTTGCCTGAGCAAAGCCTGGCAAAGGCTCGCACGCCTCCCACATCCCATTAAGGCAAACACGGCGAGGTCCTCTGCGCGTTCCCCGTGGCACCGCGCATTCCCACATCTCTAACGCGGTCCAGGCAGGTGTGAACACAGGCAAATGAAGATTTAATTACGGGTCAAAATGGCACTCCCACCGAAGCCAGCGGCCGTTCTCCCGTGGCCGGCGCCGCTTGCCCCTGCCTATGGGAAAGCCAGCATCCGGCCACCGTGCCGTGCCACCGTCTGGCCACGCAGGACCAGCTCCGAGGACACTGAGTCATTGGGATGGGTAATCCCATTAATTCAGAGTATCTTAATCTGTAGTCTTTTAAAAACTTTTCTGGGAGTAGAAAATTATTTAATTAAATACTGCCGTCACTATCTTCGCCCCGAAGCATGACTCACCTTCATTATTCTCATCCCCAGAGAAGTTTACTTTACCCTGGGGTTTGTACTACCTTTCATTGAAGTTGGACTGAGCAAACAGAAGAGGAAGCATGTTTAAGTGTGTTTTCTGTGCCCTTCTTGGAAGATAGACAACACAAATACTCTTCAGTCAGATTTATGACGACAAGCAGGGATACAGACAGGAATAGGGTGGGGTGCTGCAAACCCTACACATCGGTGATTAATACGAAGGGCCGCATTCTGCCGTCAGCTATGCGGAGACAACTCCCATTCACTTCCATGGCTTTTTTGCATGTTTATCTTGGGATAAATCTAAGGATTTGGCCCAGCCTTTGAAAACTGGCCATGTACCTTCCGGTGAAGAATCTCCTAGCTGCACACTCTTTGCTAGAACAGAAGCACTTAACCAGCAAGAAAAAGAAAAGAATAAATTTTATATATCTGTGGCACACCTAGAAGTACAAGTCTGCGTTGATCCGTTCAACTTCATTTTACCATCTGAAACCACATTTTCACACTACATCTGCGTCTCTAAAGAAGGTCCTGCCTTCCATTTATAAACACGGCTAACAACCACATTTACCCAAAGTTTGTGCTTCAGCTTCTCACAAAAGCAACTTACGGAAACCTTTCACAAAGAAATTCAAATAAACCAGAAACTACCATGCTAAAAATGACACGCAGGCCCCGGACAAGCGTGGGCACACGTACGGTTTGAGGACTTTAAATAGTTAAGAATGATGGCCTATATATCCACTCTCTTAACTCCCAACGTCCAACTTTTTCATGTAGCTAGTCCCTAGTAATACTAGGAATCAAAGGGCATGCAGCACCAGCAATAGGCTATTATAGCCCACACTTTATTACCCATTACTACCGAGGTCATTAGCGGTAAGAGTGATTGTACTGGTCTTAACCTATTGATCATTGTAACTACTATCATTTAATCCCGTGTTGAATGTCTGGAAAGCTGCTAAAGGCACACAAGAGAGAGTGCTTTAGCGATGAGAAATATAGCCAAAGCTTGGAAATTACACTTTGATTCATAAAATCTAGCCAGTGGTTTAAATCAATAGTATTTAAAACAGTCATGTAAGTTCTTAACTACAGCTCTCTAATATTTATGGGTCCCTTTTTGAGTGTATTCAGTCAAAACTAAACTTTATTTTAGATACTGTGCAATATACTTTACATTACGTTTGATAAAAAATATTTATTTCTGATATTTTGTCCGATAGTAAATGAAACCTAAACTGAGGGCTATAAATTAATTTTAGATTTCTATCTCTCAGATGTCAACTTAAATGTGTTGCCAAAAAAAATTACAAACCAACTTTAGAAATAGCTTAACTGTTTAAGTACATGAAAATGAGCGTGTTTTATGAGTTAACAATGAATCACAGAAGGCAGTTTATGAAGAACTAAAATAATTCTGTCTTAGTGCCTTCAGGGAGCTGAAGTTCGAATTAAACTACTGGCAGATATATTTAAAGAATTCTAAGTTAGCATGCAGAGCCGAAATCAATCTTTTCTCTTTTTTAAGTTGTTTATTTCTATTTTCCACATGAAACACGATTGTTGTTATTGATATGATTAACGAAGTACTTTTGGTATTGTTGACTGATAACAATAGGGTGTGGTAGATACCCAGCTGCATGTAAACCTGGCAGCAAAGGTGAAAATACAGCTGCAATTTGGCTTTCGGAGCTGTACTAGTATAGACCTGCTGACATGCTAATACCATCAACGGCAAAAAATGTCTTTAATACTCACAATTGTTTCCCGACACTCTTTCTCCCAGGGTTTTGCCTGCTGCTCCTCCGCATCCCCCAAAGCCCTGCCGTCCCCCGCAGCCCCCTCCACCACCCCCAGTTTCAGGCTCTGCAAACACGCCGTGTTTTGGCGAGACCAAGCAAGGAAAACTTCCACAAACTTGGGCCAAGTTCACCTTTAACTTCGCATCGGAGTTCCAGCAGGGATGCATTTGTCACTCCTCCATACAACCCAGACAAGGGTCACGGGGATGAAAATGATTTAGTCCTATTTAATCATCTCCATTCCCCCATTTTCAGTGATATTAATATAATTAAATACTAGCTAAATAATTTCAAGTAGTTTAATCTTGTATGAAGTGGAAAAAAAAAAATACCATTTCCACACAATGTGCCTTCGATGTTGGATACGGTTGTGCTCCTGTTAACTGTTAGCAGGCATGCATGGAAGATGGGGAGGATTTCCTTAATTCATAAAGAATAACTCTGCCAGAAAATCCTTTTCTCCTGCAATGTATGTTCATACTTGATTTCAGTTAAGACCTCATACCAGGCACCTTGGATTTCCAAGCAGCAATTCTTTGGTTAAAGATTTTGTGGTAAAAGTTAAACGGAGCAAAACACAGCTGAACACAGAAACAGCGAGTAGCTGAGGAACAGTTAAAAATAAAAGTGGATACAGCCAGGCAAATACAATTAACTCGAGCTGCCTTATTAGAAAGCTATTATGTGCAATACATCTGAAATGTGAAAAAAATCTCAGCCGAAACAATGCAAACCAGCTTCGCTGATGCCACAGGAGGAGATAAACCACTGATACACTGGCAGACACGATGCCACAAGCCGGAGCAGAGCCCAGCAGCGTCAGAAGTGCTGAAGGCAGGACCCGCTCCCATCCCCAGACTAAAACATTTCCGACATCGTATTTAATCCTCCAAAATAACAACAACAAAAACAAAAAAATGCCACTGCTAGAATTATTCACGCAGAAACTGCAATGCTGTTTTATTATGCAAAATGGAATCTCGCTTTTAGACTTAGTTATTTTGCCATAATACCCTTACAACACATTAAGACAGGTAATGTTTATTATATTAATGTAAAATCAGCTAAGTAGTCTGTCATTAGCATAACAGTTCTCTCCATAACAATACAACTCCCTATTAAAAGAGGGAGGGGAAAACCCTCTTTAAAATTAAATTAGCATTTTATTATTATAGTTTTGTTTATTATATTTTATCGGGAGGGAAAATCTCCCTCTGACCCACGGAAGGCAGTACGATGGGCTATGCTGACATTCCCCGGCATGTCAGGATGTCTGCTGTCTTCTATACTCTCTTCTAGCTGAGGAAAAACGGGAATATTTTCATATTTGTTTACAGAATGAAACATCTGATCTTATCTACCACTTCTCATGCATACCAGGTTTCTCACTAACTGCCAGGATAATTGTTTCTGCTATAATAAATACCCATTTAATTTGCATAAAAATATAAAGTTTACATAAATTAAATCCTTTCTACATCTAACATTTGTCAAATAGAGACTAAACCGGAACACACACAACCAAATACTCATTTAATAAGCTGAGTGAGATTTCAACCTCGAGATTATCATCATCATTTTTTACATTTTAAAAAGTTATCGGTTTTGTTTCCTGCTCCAGCATGAAAGGAAAAATTACAACCTGCTGTACACAGTTACGAACAGTGGTGATATTTTATAATGATTCAGTTTAAAAAAAAAAAGAAAATCCATATTTTTTTCCAGAGTTTAGGAAAGGAAATGTTAGATCAACATATTCTGCCAAAAAAGCCTCAAATAAACCAACAGCAATCCTGCTTAGAAACATTCAAAATACCCCTAAAGCCCTTGAAAACCCCTTGAAACCCTCTCGCTCCCAAACACCCTTAATATACTGCGAATGATCATCATGTCAGACTCCTTACATTTGTGTATTAATTCATTAATACATTAAGGAGAGCTTAATTAAATAATAAAAGACTGTGATTGAATCGGCAACATTTAATATGCCTAGAATTTCATGTGAGCAAAAAGGAAGTGTTATACAGAGGGTCTTTTTTTATTTTTTTTTTTTTTCTATGGCAGACTTCGAAGAACTGCAACTCCCGACAGAGATTCCTAGGGAAGGATGAGCCCTCGCTCCCTGAGTATTTTCTCCCACACGAGTCGAACCCGCAGCCGCCTGCCCTTCAAACTTGGGGCATTTCAGAAGACAAATATTGTCCTGGCCAGCTGAAAAAAAAATGAGCAAGCTCTTGAAAAATATCCACCTGGTTAAATCACTCTGTTTATTTCCCAAACAAAACAGAGCTCTGCCTAAACACTCGGTTAGGCTTCGCCACTCCGGTTGCAACCGTAGCCTTTTTAACAGTTGTAAACTTTATTTGCTTAAAATGTGCGGTTTTTCACACCTATGGCAGACACCTACAGCTGAACATCACAGCTAAGCACAACGGTGCAAATTAGATTCTAATGAGAAAACATCAGTTGCTTCTTTGACAATCTTGCCATTCACTGATTTAGTCCTAATGAAGACACACTCCAACCAGCAAGCTCGCCGTGTTAAAGGTCAAAGCACGTTCAAAAAAATGCCTCGCAAAATCAAGGCAAATGGGAAACCTGTAAAGAAACCTTCTCATAAAGTGGCATGGCAATTAGAGTAATTGTGCAAAAAGCCGTCTTCGGTAAAAAGTAAAAGAAATTAAGCTGCCACTACTGTAACAGGTTAGATGAAAATCAAAATTTAATGTATTCTCCCTTGTGTCATCTTGTTTTGTCAAGACATCAAATAGAATTGGAAAGTACAAAATAACAAGCCCTTGAGAAATCACAGAAGCCGACCTTTTTGATGTTGTTGGTTTACCTTGTTCTCAGTTATTTGAACAATGATGTTTCAGATTTAAGGGCAAGATAAAGCTTAAAAATTAAAACCCGTTGTCAGTTTGGGGAGGAGGGGGAGTTGTCCCTCCCAAATAACAGAGCATCTTACCTAATCAATGAAGGCAAATCCGTCCGAAACTACTGCACAGAACAATTAGCAATTCCACTTATTTGTTCAACATTTGTCTAACATTCATTCAAGTTCAGTACAAACCACAGATCCTCCTGCTAGCAGAGGAAACTGTGCTGGAAAGGTTAAAAAGAAAAAAAAAGAAAAAAAAAGGTAAAAAAAAAAAGGTTGGGGAAGAGCTATTTGCCAGTGCTGCCTCTCTCCCCAGTCTCTACACGGCCACTTTAGATCTGCAGATGAGCGCATGATGTACTTTTTTCCCGTTCCTTATAACTGGAAAGCGAAGCTGAGCAAGCAAGCACCTTATAAAAACAAAACAGTACAGGACATTTTAACTGAACTACAGCAAAGTAGTTTCCAGTAATGCAGTTCTGCTTTCAATAAAACAAACAAACTGCTTAAAACCAGCCAAGCCTTTCACCAAACAATAACAAATTTAGCTTATGGTGTCAGGACTTTCCCACAATCTAGTTCTGCAGGTGTTGATAAAACTGCCCCTGCTACCACTTTTCCCTAGCAAAGAGGGGAGAAAACAACATCAGTGAGTTATCCTGCTACCGGGAAACGTTTTCATAGAGTGCTGTGTCCTTCCAGCTCAGGTTAGTCTACAGCAGCTCTGAAATGACTAAGAAATACAGAGCAAGAAAGCACAAGAGCTTTTCAACTCCTTAAACTTTTGAATGCAAAAATCCTCCTTCCCCTTACCTTTCCTTCAGCTGCCCAGGGCATGCAATCGCAAATACAGAAACATTTTACACTGAAATAGTAATTTGTTTAGCTTCAGGATTTTACAAACAACACGATCCTCAAGCAACATCAGTGCTCGAGCGCTGCCAGGTTAAAACGCTGCGTAAGAAATGGCTCTCACTGCCCTACATCACTTTCAATGCCTAAAAACCCCCTTTAACCTTCTCCACACAACTGTTGCAACCCCTTTTCTTCTTTGCACACAACTAAAACCAACTCAGCTGGCGCAGACGTCAAAGCCCCACCGTCCATTAGTGCAATAATCCATCTGTGACCCATTACAACCCAGGGGCGACACATTACGACTCCACAGTGGTGCCTGATAACTATTTACGCCCCAGCATAAATTTCAGCGTGGGGCTGCGAGTTACGCTTTTAAAACACGTCGAGGGCTCATGCGGCTGTAGAAGAACGCGAGGCACCCACACCTTCCTCTGAGCAGCGAGATCCCCAGAAAGCCAGCGCTGGGATTTCATTTCTTCCCTGTCAATCCCATTATATTTATGACTTCTCTTCAGTTCAGCTGAGTGACTGGTCAGAGCCTTGTCTCAGAGCTTTTTTTTTTTTAAAAGCAAAAATAACGCTGCCTAAAAAAGGGAGGGCACAACGGTACAGCTCGGTAAACTGTATGTTAAACAAGACCAAGAAAAACACCACCCCAACTGTAGCAAACAAAAAAAAATTTCAAAGCAGCCCTTCCTATCATAAGCTTTCTGATGATTTATGGTTTACCAACTCAGCAAGGTTACGCAACACTGCATGCCTTTAGATGCATTATTTGAGTCAGTTGAGATTTAATTAAGATCACAGCCTCCAAAATCCCTGTCAAATGAAAATTCACAGAAGACAATACACTATATATCCTCATGCAGATAGTCTCCATTCCATGCTCTGGAATAACATAAGTTAATCCTCGTTTCTATGGTGGCAGACAAAAGTTCACTAATTTTGTTTTCTTTTGACACTTGTGTTGTTTTCTGGTTTATGTCATGAGATCATTCCCTTTTGAGAAGGGGAGGGGAGCTGATATAGGGGGAGAGGAGGGAGAGCAATATGTCTGAATATGGCAGCAGATGTATTTTGACATTCTCACAGCTCTGCCGTGATGTCATCAAGTTTTCATATAATTAACCCCTGCCAGTAAGAGCATCATTTCATGACATCTGTCCATTGGGAAGAGGGGGAAGGAGTCAGGGACAAAACATGAGAAGTGCCTCAGTCTTGCTCTCACACTAAAACCACAATCAAACAAAATTAAATTAAGGCTACAAAACAGCATTCACATCTTCCCCACCAGCGACTGGCGTTTCCCAATTCATTATCTGCCCCAGCTGCCTCCTTACCTCGGAGATGCTCCGAAACCACGCACCCAGCTCATCCCCAGCGCCTTCCCCCTCTCCTCCTCCTCCCGATGGTCCTGGGGCAGGGGAACCCCTTCCCTCTCTAGCCCAGTTCCTCTACATGCTAAACAGGAGCAAGTTAAAACGGTATTTCTTAGAGGGAAATTGCTAGAACTTTACCTCATTCCAGCGTATTTCTATTTGCGTTATCTTAATATCTGCTTGCTTATCTCATGGTTTAGAAATGACAGGTGCTAGCGGTCTTTTGTTTGACAGGCCACTACACAAATAACTGTCTTGCCTGAAAGGGCTAATGCACTACTAATGAACAATAAATCAACTTTGATTATAAAGTGTCAGACCAATCAGTTTGCAGTTCAGTTCTATCACCGTCTAGGCCAAGGCAGCTACTCTGTTTAGGTAGGATTTGGGTTTCATCTCTGCAGCCTTATCAATGAAATTTTTTGGAAGTAGTCACAGGAGATCACAGAAAGCCCTCTGACAGCAGATTTTCCGCTGGCTGTGAGGAGAGTGCCTGCTTTTAAAGACTTCCTAGGCTGCTACCGCAATAAATACGCATACAATCAACAAAAGCCACTTCTTAACCAGACAGACGAACGCTCTAATGACATATTCGCATATAAACACGTATTTTAGCCGTGATTTTTAAAACAGCCAGAAGCAAACAGAATTGCTTTTTAACTTGATGTAAAGATGTGCAAGATGCCTGAAAGCTGTGCACAGTAAACATACTTAGGAGGGGCCTGATCCAGCAAATATGAATTTAGCAGGCAGAGAGCTTACTGCTTCGGGGGGGGAGAGGGAGAGAGACCCCTCTCCTATCACAGCTACCGCACATGCACAAGGCAGTCCAGGATTGGGCCCGGGAGCGTCAGGCATGAAAATTAGCTCCGGTCCAAATGAAAAAGACTTCAACGTTTCAGTTTATTTATAAAAAGGCAAACTAGCCTGCGTAAGTCACTTTTTATTAGAAATAAACTTTAGCGATTTATAGTAGTTAGCAATTCAACGCTCATTGCTAGAATAAATCCAACCATTTCGTTTTCATAAACAGATCTTAGTCACCCCGAATGATTCACATTTCCTGCCACCGAACTTGTTTTTATTTAAAAATATAAAATGGTAGTGCTTCAAACGCTGTCACACGCACAGAGACGACCGTGTGGCGTTATCGAGTGGCTTTTCCCTACCACGAGCACAAGGACGGGGCGAACCCCCCCCAGTGTTTTGTAAAACCAGCTGGCTTTGAAGGAGTTAATTCCAAAGAGGAAGAGTGTATATGCACTTTGCTCTAAACTTACCACCCACTTCCTAAGGGTTCCCTCCTCCCCACCACCACCACCCTCCAAAAATCATCTCGTTTGCACCGAAACGCTGGCTCGAAGGTTTGACACTTCGCTCAGCTCCATTTAAATCCCGTTACGTTTATTTCACCGCTGCTCGTAACACCAGTCAACGTCAAAAAACAAAGCTCACTCACTTAATGTCCCCCTGGTAAACTGAGTGGCGAACCCACTCAGCGCTCCCGGCTCCCTGACATTTAAACCTGCCAAAAGTATTTTACCCGGCTCCGGGCACTGCTCCCGCCCTTCCTCGCTCTTCTTCAAAAACTACATTACCGAAGGGAGAGCTGCCCGTCCGGTTACGCGCACCGCCGAACAAAAGCCGGGCAGGACACACCAAAAACCCCCACAACCATCACCACTTTTAAAAACCTTTACAGCAAGTTGCGCGGCGCGTCCCGCTCCCTCCCCCTCCTCTCCCAGGCGGCGGCGGACGCCGGCAAACCGGGACGGGGACGGGAGGAGTCACGTTTGGCTCTTTTCGACAGTTTGGGACCGGGCCCGCTCGCCCCCCGCCCCCCAAACCCCTCTCCCCGGGGCAAGGCACCCACCTGGGGGGCGGCGGCGGCGGGCGGGCGGCGGGCCGGGCCATGGAGCGGAGCGGCGGGGCGCGGAGCGGTGCGGAGCCTCCGCGGGTGCGGGCGGAGTGTCGGGGCGCGCTGCTGGCGGGGGCTGCCGCCGCGCGCGCCGCCACCCGCGCGGCCCGGCCCCGCCCCGCCCCGCGCCGCCGCACACCCCGCCCCGCCCCGGAACGGGCTCCCCCCCCGGCACCGCGATCAGAAACTGCTTAAAAGCTGCTGTCCCCCCCAAAATAAATTATTTTGTGGGTGCTGGGAGTGACGGGGGGGAGGGGGGAGGTGACAGCCGGCACAACGCTCCCGACAGCGATGCGGGAGGAGCTCCGCGCAGCACCGCGGGAATCTCGCTCTCCTTCCGCCGCAACTTTCTCTTCTACCGGGAAAAAGTGGCTTTGACTCGCCTTTCCCGAGAGTTCTGTCCCTGGAAGCTCCGGATCTCAGTATCAGATAATAATAATAATTAAAAAACCACCACAAGAAGCCTCTGAGAGGAGTTTGCGCCAGCCCAGCACGGTGCGCCTGGCCCGCAAACGGCACACCCGTCTCCCCCCACCACCCCCCCGAGGGCTCCCCGGCACGGCGGGGGGACACCCCTCCACGCAGCGCCCTCCGGAGCAGAGCCGTGTCCGCGGCCGCCGAGCCCCACCGCTGGGCTGGGGTCCGCGGCACCCCCGTGCCAGGGCTCGGCCCTCCCGTGTCACTCCGAACCAGCTGCCTCAAACTCCCCCCCACGGGCGAGCTCAGGAAATACTGTCCGTGCCCCCCCGCCAGACCCGGCGCTGTGCGGTCCCCAACCCAGGCACCGCCACCGTCCCCGTAACCCATCTTCTCTGGCCCAAAAAGCTGCTCTCCCCTTCGTCTCGGGCAGCAATACCTGGACAAATCTCTCCTCCTATTTCCATAGTATTTTTTTTTTACGTTCTCGCACAGTTTCTGAAGAGGCAGACAGTTACTTCACGTGCAAGTGAAAAGACAGAAACCGCCCTGACACGGTCCCCAGGCAGACCCGGACTTTATTTGCCGGGCGGTGAGACAATAGCCCCATTAGTTATGCTGCTAAAGAACCTCACATGAAGCAAAGACAAAGGACCCAATTTACTGACAACTTGTGATCTGATGTTAAATGGGATGTGATACGGATTGCTTTCCACCCTAAAGTGTTTTCGTGTCAGATAACAAATTTATTAATGGGATTTTTTTCAGGTCACAAAAATGTGACCCCACCCTCTTATGAATATTTAATAAGGGACTAAGGGCATCTTTTGCAAGACCCTAAATCTGCCAGAAAGAACCTACATGAATCAGAAAGCGCCTGCCTCTTAAAGGGGCACACATGCACCGAGCAGGTCAGCACAGAAAGGGCATGGGAACAGCCAGTATTTATAAGTATTGTATCTATGCAAAGTCAAGCAAATAAATACGCACACACTCGAACACGCTGGGCGCTCAATAATCACATAAACCAGTAATGCAGGCAATGAGCTAGTAATAATTATCGCCTGTGCTTAAGAGAATCCTTCCTGTCCTGGACTTCAAAGTAATCTCAAGGAACTCAAATTGCTTTGGGGGATATATTACAGAATACATAGACTAAACTTTTCAACGGTTTCTCTTGCGGATCACCTCCTCCTGCCCGCTGCGTTTGCACAGAGCATCCCTGTGGCAGCATCCCCAGCTACCCTGACGGTGAAGGAGCATCGGTGGGAAACAGCTCTGTGCATTTAACTCACTGACTCTGCAGCCGAAACATGGAGGGGGCGCAGACCCTGGCAGTCTCTGCAGACCACTCGCAGGGTGCTCCACAGACCCCAGTGCAGAAATCTTCTGATCTATCTTGTCTTCTCCAGCACAAACTTCTCACACACACGACCCTCAGTCCTACTAAGTTCAATTCTTATTTCTCAATGCCATATCCATGTCCATGCAGCTCGATGAAAGACCAGTGCCCTCCTCCTTCATTGCTGTCTGACCACACGCCTTCGGACCATGCTCTGACTTACTGTATTTATAAAAAAAGGAGACTCTATGAAGCCTGCCACTTTGCTCAAGGCACTTCTCTTCTTTCCAGGGGCACAAAAAAAGCGTAATGTGGCAATGCAAGGACAAGGCTGTGAGCTACATGCAAAGCAAAAGCACAGGGCTGGCTCTGGCACTGACAATTCTCCCCAGCCTTGGGCAAGTCACCTAGACATTTTTGGAGTTTGGGTTGGGTTTTTTTAAATGGCTATGACATTGAGGATGCCTCTCCCTCCCTCAGTTTGCAAAATTTCTGGCCTGGCTCTGGAGTTGCCCGCACACCCGTCATTTCAAAGGCAGTCAACGGCCTCAACATCTCTGTCTCCTCATCTGCAAAACGGGGATAATACTACTCATTTCAGGATCTTCTGTAGGCCCATATTTGCAAAACACTTTGAAAATGAAAGGTGCTGTCTAAGCACCGAGCGCTGGCCACAGAACCTGCAAGCCGTATTTTTTAAAGCATTTTATACCCTTTCATATAAAAGCTTCATACCTGCCAGCTCAGCCAACATCTGCTGTGGGCTAAAAACTTCACTCTATTCCCTTAGTAACGGAGATGGTAGCACTTGTTAAGTAAGGTCACCATGAAATATAATGCATTTTTAAGCCAGCAGAATATTTTAAAAGACCAAGAAGAACCATAAACTCCCACTTTAATTCCATTCAATTACGGAACGTCATCACAGACAGAGACAATCAGACAGGGATGTTCACAACTGAACACATAAAGTAACAAATTAAAAATAACTGGGATTGCTCGTGGCAGACTAGGCAGCTATTTGGCACCGCGTGCCCACGAGATCTGATCCATATTAAGTGGGGGTATCAACACCTAGGTGAAAGAAAATAATCACTGGAGTATAGCATGGATGCCAGGCTCTAAAGTCCAAGTCAGAGGAATAGATTATGAATTATGATGAATAGAGAATGGTTTTGTTATGCCATTATTTTACAGGTACATTTTATTCACAGACCTATCCATGCAGAAGCCATGGACTTGCCCACAGAAAAGCCTCAGCTGCTTGCGGGGAAGGGGAGAAAGAAAGAAAGGACAAGAAAACCACATAGTGCAACCTCCTCTAACCAGAGCTAACCTGCCCCAAATTAGGAAATTTTATGTCTAGTCCCAATACGAGGCAATTTCTACCTAAGACAGCAATTCATCTGCTCCCGTCCTGGGGATGCCCCCCTGGGAAGGCAGGGCCAACCAGCTCTTTTGCTCTCTGGCAGCGGATGGTGGGCCAAATCCCGCGCACCCCTCCCTGAGCACAAATTTGGAGGAGTTCAGGTGAACTTTGGTGCCGATGCTCATGGGCAGTACGGCTATTGCGCCCACCCGCCGCAGACACCACCAAACCTGGCAGAGGCCAGTGCCAAATTTTGCTGTTGGGCACACGGGCCGGTTTAAAAGCAAGCTGCTGTTTGCAGTTCTGAGGGAAAAAGCTGTCTCGGATACTATTCCCACTCCTGGATCCCCAGGCCCATTTTTGTGGGGTTAAATCACATTTTCCTGTTTTGAGAATGCTTCATTTTCCCTTGTTGCTGCTTGAAAGACCTACAAAAACAAATGGGGAAAACAACTGACTAAACAGGAAACGGTGAAACTTATTACCCACGAAGTGCTGAGAAAAAGGACAAAGTAAACATTTTTTTTGGGTCCCTTTTAATAATCTCAGCTAATGCCCTCATGGTAAAATATCTTCAGGCAGAAAAGTGATTTTTAGGCTGATGGTGTCTGTAACAAAACAGAACATCAAAGCAATTAACATTTCGGTAGCGCTTGTGTCCCTGTTGCTCTTCTGTTTTTTGATGTGAAGCTGTCATTTTCCTTATTGCCCCTGCAAATTCTGCACGAAGAAGGCTCTTTAAATCCCCTCAGTGTTGTACAATGGCTTAAATTTCACTTCATGGCATGCTTTAAATTACCATTCACATCTTCATTTAATGCATCATTTTATAATGCCAGTGTTACTAGTTAATTTATATATACACAGCAGGATGTGTCAACATTCAGGTGAGTTATGAATATGATTGTGCAGGAGTTATGGAAGACATTTCAGCAAAATTATGGTTCCCTCTAAACATAAAAATATTAATAATGAATCAAACATCACAGGTAAACAACAAATTTTATATAATTGCACCCCCATGCTTCCAGATAAATAAATAAATAAAAATGGCAACATTTTTGCTCTGCATTCATATTTGATTGATCTTAATAAATTGCCATCTCCTTTCCTAATAAACTGTAATCTCTTGTTTCCGCCACAAAGTAAAATTTATTAGCACACTCTTCTACCAGCAGGTCTGCATCACTCACAGCACAGTGTGCAAATTGTTCCAAGTATGCTTGGGCATTATTCATAAATTATTTTTCTGCCCCAAAGTACACAATATATTGAAAGGTAATCACCACTAACTGTTCTTGGTTACTTTCCTTAATTAAGTGAGATAGCATTTATGTCACGTACAGTAGAGGAAATGCTGCAGTTTTCCATTAAAACTCCATTTTTTTGCCATGGGTTGAAACACAGTGTTCATACAGAGAAAGCGTGCTTAGGACAGGAAAGGCTGGAGGTGGTATCTGGTAGGAGATGGCAACACCTCCACTTGAAAAGAACAACCCCTGTCTACCAAAATAACCCACTGGGTACGACAACAGTGATGGCTCCGAGAGGGAAAGTAGGTGTTTTGTCATGATGTTAAAGTTGCCATGGTAAGAAAAAAACCCCACAGAATGAAACATCAACAAAATAAACGTCAATCAAACACATTTTTGCCCGTTAAGTATTAACCCGTGAACTCCTGGCCACCCCAGCCGGATCCTCTCCTGCTCGCTGCCTCTGCGCTGGCAGGCGGGGGCTGCGGGCTGGAGCAGCCCCACTGCCCCCAGCTTGGCATTTCGAGGTGCGTCCCCCGGTGTGGGGCTGGTGCAGGTGCCGCTGGTGTGAAACACAGCGTCAGACGCACTGCCCTCTCCTGGTAATCTGCTCCCGTCATCAGGAGCCTTCACACTTCGCCTCCTCTGACAACCACCGCCAAGATTCCCCTTCTACAAAACCGTGCCTACTTCCACAACAGCTTACGCACGCTCACCCCTACGTACACACATACATCGCCGCAGATTTAAATTACAATAAATCGGATTAAATATGGGCCATTTTATGTAGAAACACCTCTCAGCCCGTTACACAGTTCACTCGCACGCAGCCCAGGAGTGCCAAGCGATATGTTCTGGTTCATCTGTGGGAATAACCTGTATCACCGCCGGGCATCTCGCTGGTTTTTACTCACTCTGTTGGGAACGCATGTCGGCGTATTTTCAATAAAACACCTTCTTAGCAGTAATGGGCCACTGTTCTCATTTCAATGGTCCCCGAGGTTTCATGATACAGTATATTTAGCTGGCTCATAGTTCCAAGTTTTCCTCCAACATTCAAAAGCTATTTTTAATTTTTTTAAAGAAGGCAGTCATGGGAAGAGCTTTTGCTCATCTTTTCTTTAAAGAGGAAAACAGTTAACTTTGTACATGCAACAAAACAACTCAAATTATTTCTGAAAGAAGCGCTCAGGCAACAGCCCTCGTGGTTAGACAGGAGCCCACAGAAAAGCCGTGGTGCTGCTGCTGCTACCTGGGGAAGGAATTTGAAGGCGTCACTGGGATCCTCTGCTCCTGCTACAGCAAATGGCACCACGGCTCCACGAATCAAATGCACCTCCAAAATCCCAAAAAGCAGCAGAACAGTGCGATTTGCAAAGCTGGCAAACAACACTAAAGCCAAAAAGACTTACTGCAGGCAGGAGGATGCAGAGGAGCCCTCTAAGATGACCTCTGGTTGCCATACCGGACTTGCAAGGTATGCTTGTGCAAGGCAGCGCTGAACTACCAGGAGGAGCTACTAAAGGTCCCCATGCCAGGTTCCCCTGAATACGGATAAAAAGCTTTTTTGGAAGCAGGGTATGGCGAGGGAGGCCTCCTCGTGACCACCATCCTGCGACGCACACAGGGTGCTTCTCCGCCTCCTTGCTGTCTCTGGGTCAGGAGCATCCCCTCACTCAGCCCGGCAGGACAGGGGATGGGAGGGGAGGAGAAGCCAGTGGCACACTGCAGGGCAGGAAGAGACCCAGCTTGGGCACAGCCATCCCCTGGCCTTTGGCCATGTCAGTCATTTTGATGGTGCACGTCTGGTTTCACATGGAGGAGAACAGCCAGCCGTACCAGCTAAGCAAACACCCCAACTATAGGACTTTGCTCTCGGATCCCTTGGGGTCATCCGACCGGCTCAGAGTCCTTTGTGCGGCACTAAGCAGGGCTCGCTGAGTGCTTTGAGGTTATCCTTTGTACTTCCACTCCCGCCCTTCACAGCGCAATGCCACGATCCATCAATTCTTCCCAAATAAACGGGGACTGAACCGAACTCAAGGACAGGGTCCTCCCCTCCCGCTTCCCTTCCCCAGGCAAAGGGGGCTCCTGTCTGCAACAAAGGGTTATGACCCATGGACGTTTCCTATCCAAATCCAGCTGCTGCTTATCCCAGTCCTTTGAGCCAGAAGGAGAAAAAGATGATGCTAAGAGGAAGCGGGTCCCTGAGCCAGGAGGGGCAGCTGGGACCCAGTCCTTCGCTACACCACCACAAAGGTGCAGCACTGTCACGGCAAAGGGTGAACAAGCAAATAACAGAATTTGTCTGGGGCCCCTTAAAACAAATTTGCCTTCCCATCGCATGAGAAATCCCTCAGATGAGCCTGAAGACTTGGGTCAGAAAAGCACAAACTCACTGCAAAGTCTAACACCAGCAGAATAATACAAAAATCCATCTCTGTGAGTGAAACTGTTATTTACCATAGAATCATAGACTGGTTCGGGTTGGAAGGGACCTTAAAAATCATCTAGTTCCACCCCCTGCCCTGGGCAGGGACACCTCCCACTGGACCAGGTTGTTCAAAGCCCCCCAATCCAGCCTGGCCTTGAACCCCTCCAGGGATGGAATTTATGCTCTGGAAGGAGACAACAATTCTCTCCTGTTAAATGCAGCCACTTCTGGGGTGAATGGTGGCAGCAACTTCGCCATACAGAGCTCTGGCGGAATTCAGGACACCTGAGGCACCAAATCCTTCACTCGAATGAAATTGCAGGGTGATTAAGCAGAGAGAATGTAACTATCCAAACTGTAATTTGGCCAGCACAATGGATCTAACACCCCTATTCTTGGGAGGAAAAAAAAATAAGTACTGTATTTGAAGTTCAAAATCTAATTAACTATTTGAGAAAAAGAATTCTGTTTTTAAAAGAAAATTCCTAACAATATAAAGAGAATTAGTGCCAAAGTTTTTGAAGAACCGCATAAAATTGTATGAAAAAAGTATGATATTGTAATAATAGGAATGACTGGATTTGCTCAAATGTTCCTTATACCTTATAATACAAGAATAAAATACAGTGTAAATCCTTCTATCTACATAAGTTCCCTGTACAGAAAAATCTCTCCTTTAATAGGTTTACACCTTTAACATGTATTAGTTTGGAAAAGTCCTAGGGTATAATTACACATCTTGGCTTGGCACATTAATAGCTGTTCCCTTCATTTACTGATTTCTTTTACTGGTCAATTTGCTATTTTACTATGCTGCTCTTACAGCTCGGCTTCCCAGCAGCACCCTCCGCCAGCAGACCCTGTGCTGGGAAGGGGAGAGGGTCCGAGCTGGCCACGGGCTCCGGGATCCCTTAGGGAGGTGGGTACCTTGCTCTTGGCCATCCGCATGTACGATGCTCACCTGGGATGTGGCATTTGCACCTGTGCGTGCCAGTGAGCCACGGGTCACAGGCAGAAGGAAGTGGAGCTGCCCTCGCTTCCTCAAAAATCTGCGCAGAAATACGCCCTTCGGGCCCAGGAGAAAACCAGTCATGCGGGGCTTCTTGCCACCTTGCTGGTCATGTCCTGCACAGGCTCCTGGCCCCCATCCCCACGTGCTGCTCCCTACCACCGCCCCCACGCCGTTTCTTCCCAAACCCCCTCTGCCGCCTTGCATCCTTCAATGCCTCCTTTGCTCCAGGCTTTCCCTTTTGTCCCAGATTCTGCTCATTGCTCCCATGGAGCTCCATCCCCATTGCTCTTCCTCGCGTTCCCTCTCCCTATGGCTTGAGAGACCTGGAGAGATGCTCACCTGGGACAGGATTCTCACCCAGCTCCACCACAGACTGAGGAAAAAAGACCATTCCCCCATCTCAGAAAAGGGACACCCCTAACGATGTCCCCTACCAGTCCCCGCAGGTTCACTTTGCATCTCTCAGCTCCAGGCTCAAAGGCGAAGCTGGCGTTCCCTAAGCCTCCATCCAGCTTTTACAGGTTTTTCGACAGTTTAAGAGGGTTTTCTTGTGTTATAGCGGAGCCATTCATTTAATGGCTTTTCAGCACTGCCATTATAAACCAGAACTTTTCAGGTGTTTATTACTCAGCTTTAAAAATTGGCTCTATGCTGAAATTTGGCAAACGAAGTGTCAGCCTAGGAGAAAATTTTGTTTTTTGCCAATTTTGTACTCTAAAAAAATGACCCCATTTTGGCCTCCATAAAAACGTGGCTTTTGCTGCCTCTGTGACACTGGTGAAGTAACGAGTCAAAATTGTAATATTGCCAGCAGAGCTGCGGTGATTTAATGCCTAAAATTGCTTTGAAGGTGAAGAGTGCTATTGAACTGCTAATTATTAACTATTATTACTGATCCTGCCGCACAACAAAGATGCAAACAGAAAACAAAGGGAATATGAAATGTCACTGGAAAAACGAGGTGGAATTGACAGGAGGGTCCGGCGCTGAACACGGAGGGGCTGGAAAACAAGAGTCAGGAGCGCAGGCAGGGTGGGCCCTCCAACCGATGGAAGAAGAACAAACGAACTGATACAGAAATATTATTTTTCATTTTCCAGGACGGTATTTCAAATACAAATAAAATACAAATGATACCACATAGCTCGCTCCACGCCAAAGCTAGCAACGATGTACGATCAAAATCAGCTCTAAACCAAGCCGAACTGGGGTCAATAAGGACCTCATATTGCTCATCCGGAGCCAAGAGAAACTTTGCCATTTATTTCAATACGCAGAAGACAGAGCCGCGAATGTGCTGAGGACGGGCGACCTTGCCTCGGCGGCCCAGCAGACGTACACCGACACAGAAATGGGCTGGGAATTTCAAAGGGCTCAAAGATGTAAGCATCCCCTGGATCTTCGGGATCCTTTCAAATCCCATCTGCCGGGGGCAGCAGCATCCTCATCACACACCCCCCAAAATCTGACCTAGGCTGATCCGACTTGGCTGAAGAGAGGGGAAAGTAAACTACTGCCACTCTAAACCTCCCAAGCCACTCTGTATTACCTCCTTAAGGGACTGCGGTTTCACAGAAGAAAGGTAACAGGGTGAGTATTTCTCCTTTGGGGGACAGGGTGAGGACCAGGAGAGTTATGAAGGACCAGGAGAGAGCCGCTTTCAAACATGGTAAAAAGAAAAAACAATTTATCTTTCTGGAAACTTTCTGCTTGTCTAAGTGGCAGCTATTTAAATACAATTAACAAGCAAATGATTTTAAAATTACAATACATTTAATAAGGCAGCATCACAAACAATTTGCATCTCATTAAAGTGTCTGAAGCTGCAGAATCAGCCTCCCAAATGGGCTGCACGTCAAGTGGGAAACCCAGCAACAGTCAAGAGCTCCTGCGCTGTCCTCTGACACCGGACACATGCCTGGAGGACAGCAGAGCAGAGGGGCCGGGTGATCCATGCGAGCCCCCCGGCCAGGCCAGCCCCGCAGGGAGATCCGGCCACAGCTCCTAGCATAAGGAAGGATGCCACAAGCCAAAGCCTTGCTGGAAGTGGGTGTAAAATGAGGAAGGAAGGAAGGAAAAGGGTGTGTGGGTGTGTGGGACAGGCACTTTTTAATATACATTCATGAACAAAGAGTTTAAAGAAATTTCAAGCTATTTACTCAGCTATATATATAATTAAAAGTTTATAGATTACACTGACACAAACCTCCCGAGATTGCTGCTGGGTTTGGACACACATTAACTCCCAGGAGCCTCCTGCAGAACAATCCCATCCCAACACGTGCAGCAGGAAAAGCCTCAAACAAGTTAACAGTTTTAAAAGCTTCCAACTCACTTTTAACTGTGATTTACTGTGGTGGCACCATGTAACCCAGAGGATGCAGGAGCACTTCCCAGATCACATAGCACTTCCCCACGCGCCTTTGGCTTCCTTTAGAAGGACACGCTGCTGCGCTGAGACCTGCTGCCTGGATCACATCCTAGGATGCAGGCTTCGCTAGGCACACCTTTATATGGGTAACCGTGTGAGTAAGGGCTGCTGGTTTTCCTACCAGCGCAGGGACACTACCCTTGTCACACAAGACCCTTTTCTGGTGGCTGGTGGAGGGGTGGCATCCATCCGGAGGCTGGTAGGAAGCTGTCACCAGCATGAGGGAAGGAATATATACAGTGGCTCTACAGATGATGCACTAAAGAACTCCTAGATGAATGAGGAATGCAGCTAAACAGCCTTAATTTCAATTATCAGGAGGCTTGAAGGGGAGGACATCCCCGAGAGAGGACATCCCCGAATAAGTCACTTTTCACAATCAGTCTCAAGTGCTGGCACTGTCTGCCAACAACAGTGACTTACGCACCAACCACACCTTTAATCTAAGAGCTCGCTCTGAAGTACTTCATGAACTGGAAAGGCACAAACAACACTCTTCTAAAGTTCAGCACAAGTTCTGCTACGACCTTTTACTTTTTGTGCCTAAAACTCCACAGGCTCTGGAGCTGCGTGTGACAGTTGTTTAACGCTGCGCAGTGCAGTTATATACAACACTGGCAGGAGAGAGCGAGAAAATAGTTTACAATTGAATCTGCAGAGGAAATTTGGGTAAGTTGAATGTAATTATCCATTTGGAAGCCGGCCAAGGGCTGGGACTACTCAAAACCAGGAGGGAAGCTGTAAGAAGCGACCGGTTTTGCTCATCCTTTGAAAGGCAGCACCTCTGAGCTGCCCCGTGGGCTCTGGCTTGGTGCTCCTTGGTGGGGAGAGTGGGGCCAAGGGTATCGCCTGTGCTGCTCCCACCAGGGGGGCTCCACTGGGATCCTCGGGTCCCGTCCTGCTGCGGTGACACCTGGCAGCAGTGACAGCGGGCTGGAGGCACTCGTGCTCCGCAGCGCCTCTGCAAGGGGGGTGGCAGCTTGAGCCTGGGAAGCCCGGTTTAAAAAAAAAAAAAAAAGAGACAGAAAAAGTGACTAATAATAAATAAAAAACACTGGTAGAAGCAAACCAGTCAGTCGTCTTCTTGCCAAGAGATGTGCATATAAGCGGCTGCTCTGGGCGCAGCGCTACAGAGAAGCTCTGGAGCCCTCCGGGCGGTTCCTGGGTCTCTCCGTCCCCAGTGCCGTCACCGCCAGCCTGTGTCACCCCAAAGCTTCCTGCCCAGACATGCCACCGACTACCGACACAGGCCACGTGTGCTTCTTTTACAGACCTGTGGTTTTTGTAGTTTGTCAAAACAGGATACTATTTAAGTTTAAAATGTTACGATTTAAACAAAGACAAAATAGTTATTGCTGTTTTAGCAACCAGACATCAGGCTCTCCTCATGTACACACTGGTTTTTGTTTTTAAAAGGCCTCCGTCCCCGTCTGCCAGCACACTATCTCTGCAAACCTGGATGCGAAGACAAGTGCCTAAGCAAAACAACGATCAGTTTCTATGAATTACTGAACATGTGTAATTCATTTATCTGTAATATTGTGCTAAACTCAGCTCCAATTAAACAAACGAAAACACCTGCTTAGCACACATAGATCTTTCCATACCTCAGGGGAAGACACATCAGTGTACTCTGTAGTACAATCTGGCTCAGAAGCCTACACTAACAATGCAAAGCTGGGATTTTTTTTATTTTTTTTTTAATGCACATAGGCAAGGAGATACAAAAAAATACAGTGTGATTTGGGGGGAGGAGTATTTTTTTAATATAGCACGTGCCGCTCTGTAACATTTAAATGCTCATCGGGGGCTTCTCATGGGCACTTGGACCCGAGGGCATGTGTCACTGCAGAGAAAAAAGTGGGAGAATGAAAACTTCAAAACACATGTAACTGGCCCCTGACCTCATGATATTATAAAGTTACCAAAGAGACCTCCTGTTAACAAAGTCAGGGGAGAAGACACTTCCTTCTGTTGTCCTGCTTATGGACCACGGGCATCCACCAGTGCCGGGGGACATCCCTGCTGTCCCCCGACGTTACTGGTTGGAAACCATCACAGTAACACACAAACCGGGGTCACCCCACCCCGCTGACCATGGGGGCGAGACCACTCTGGGCACCCCAGATGAGACCAGCCTCATCCCACACACGTTTTGAACCGCCCGAGGGCCGTCCCTCTGCGGGTGTGTCGGGTAGGGGGGTGCCGCGGGTGCCCCTGGTTTGGGAGCCGTGGGTGCTTTGCTCGGTGCAGCAGCCGCCATCAGGAGAGCCTGCAGCCTGCCAGATCCCCTACACTTCACTCATTTCCTATTCTTTACTCAACTGCCTGCAGACAATAAGCTGTCAATCAGATCCCCACAAGAACATTTACAATTATCTTCCCTCTCCCGCACCTCAGCATGGCCCTGGACGAATAGCTCCAACCTAAACTGCTCACACATGAGCCATTTGCAACTCCTGTTGCCGTAACTGCCCTGACTTGAGAGTCATGGCAGGAAATTGAATTTCCTTGTGTTTTCAGAAAAAAAAAAAGTACTTTGGTGGCGAAGCACAGAAGCAAAAGAACCAGTCTCCTGCAGGTGTGAGGCAAAAGCAACTGGGAATGGAAAAACTGCCCCAGTAATTATTATAGCATCCTGTGCAAGGTATAAGGCTGTTTGCTGCCTTTTTCTTTTAGTTTGCTTTTTTTCAGCAAAATCAAAGTTGCAAACTGAAAGTGGTTTGGGTTTTGTTTTGTTTTGTTTTATTTTGTTTTTTTAAAGACAGGGTGGTCCCCTCCGCTCACTCCTGCAGAATTAGCAACAAAACACCACCACGGTTTTGCAGCTGGCCCCGCTGCTCTGGTGTGTCCACTGCCGGGCTCTCCCAGAAAAAATGGGTTTGTTTTTCTTCTGGGTAGACACAGCTGAGTGAAGGCCTCAAAATGAGCATGCTTTCCAAGGAACAAACCCAAGTGAAAAATAACAGCGATGGAAGTCATAAACATACCTTCCCTTATAGTGCCAGTTGCGGACAACAGGATTTAAAAATATCTTAACTATGTTCTGCATTATATTAATGCTTGTCCCCCAGAGAGAAACGCCCAATACTTTGGGGGCATCTTCCAAACACGGCAGCCTCGGAGACTGCCCAGGATAGGTCCATCCCTAATAGCACCGAAACCATTGCCACGGCTAAATGGGGGTGAAATCAGTACAGTCCTCATTCACTACACTGTGACTTTACTGATTTTCCGTAACCGTCTGCTCAAGGGTTACCGTGGTTAACGGCGAGGAGGCATTCACTCTCCTATTAATTGACTGGGGTAGCATCTTTGACAGCTGTCAAACAGAAAGGTAACTTGCCATTATGGGGTGGTTTTTTCCTCCTATTTTTAATTCTTGCACAGAATGTTTCTACAACCTTTTCTGATGAAAAATAACCTATCTGATATTTCTCCTCTCCTTTAAAATGTTTATCCTGCTCCGAATCTGCAAGGTGTAATATCATCAAGGAAGGTCGGGTTTCAGAGAAGCTAATGGCCCCGCTGTGTGCTCCCACCACTTTGAAAAGACGAACAATAGTCCCTCAAGTGTTGCTGTCGGTGGCACAGCAGCGATTTACGATGGAAGGTTAGAAATCTGAAATTAAAATAAACTGCTTAAAACCTGCAGATACAGAGAGAGGTGCAGGAGGCTGAATAAAATGGGACAATCTCTTAACCCAATCAACAAAGTGCTCATTGTTCCAGTTTAAGACAAGTAACGTACCAATAAATATTGAGCAAAGGAAGTTAACCTGTATCCACAGCCTTTGAATAAACACAAAAGTTAAAAGTAAAATCAATGCAAGGCCTTTGGCTCTTGCCAGCTTGTGCTTTACTCCTCCTTGCTTGGCCTTGTTTTTACTTCTGGGGATTTTCTTTGCCTTCTCTCTTGTTATTCATACTTCCCTGTATAAACTCCTTATTGCACAGTAAAAGGACAAACAGAAGGAACTGCCAGCATGCAACTGAATGATGTGAACGACAGCTCTGTTGTGTTCTGCAAATCCACCCGTGTGCAGACAACCGGGAGGAAAAGGTCCGAGGGAGACGCGGACCCACAGCCCCTGTGGAACAGGGGGAGCCCCCACCTCCTTCCCACAGCCCTTCTCCCCACGTGCGACCAGGCGCAGCCCTGCAGCCCTCCTTAACAACCAAATACAATTTAACGTTTACCCCATAGGATTGCATAGACAGCATTTGGCATCTCTGGAAGATACAGACACAGAATCACAGAATCTTCAGAGTTGGAAGGGACCTCTAAAGATCATCTAGTCCAACTCCCCTGCTAAAGCAGGATTGCCCAGAGCACATTACTCAGGACTGCATCCAGGCGAGTCTTGAAAATCTCCAGAGAAGGGACTCCACAACATCCCTGGGCAGCCTGTTCCAGTGCTCTGTCACCCTCACCGTAAAGAAGTTTTTCCATGTATTTGAACGGAACTTCCGATGTTCCAACTTGTGCCCATTGCCCCTCGTCCTGTCACCGGGAACCATTGAAGAGAGTCTGGCACCATCCTCCTTCAACCCACCCTTTAGATACTTGTATGCCATAATAAGGCCTCCCCTCAGCCTTCTCTCCTCCAGGCTAAAGAGTCCCAGCTCTCTCAGCCTTTCCTCATAAGGGAGATGCTCCAATCCCTCAATCATCTTAGCTGCCCTTCGCTGGACTCACTCCAGCAGTTCCCTGTCCCTCTTGAACTGGGGAACCCAAAACACGTTCATCTCTACTACAAAAGTCTGAGCATTCCACTCTTGATCTCAGAATAAATAAATGCTTTGGCTAGTTCTCGTTTTTCCTGAAGTGGTTTATCCATTCCCGTGCCAACACCTCAGCCAGTAATAGAGGTTTTCACAGTGAGTATTAATTCTGACTTCACTTTTAAATCGCATTTTCTTCATTTGAGCATTATTATATTCCACAGAACCAGGCGTGAGCATCATGCAAAAGGCATTCTGGTCCACGGTTGTGAATACAGCTGTGTAGGCAGAGGAATATTTGTTTTCCAAGTAATTTGTGCACATTCACAAAATTACAGCTGTCTGCAGTTCTCCTGAAATATCTGCCCTGCTGTTTACAAGTCATAAAACGTAATCTGTCTTTTGTAAGGTTCCAATTGGTAAATTTGGAAAAAAAAATATATATATGTGCATTATTGTTTATTTTACACTCAGATTGGCTGTTTCCCATTACATACTGGCTATTAAGCCTGTATTACACCAGGCCTGTATTACACCAGGCCATTACACCACATGGCTCCATTGAGGAGCCACTGCCCTGAGACAACAGCGGGCAAACCTTCGTGAGAGCCAGCGAGGCCTCTCTAATGCACTTTATGGATAGCTCATCGACTTGTATCTCGCTCTTGTTCCAGAGTAAGGATGCCATGAAGACGACCACATGAAATGGAGGCATGGGTTACAATCCAGCTTCAAGTGACAGGTTGCCACCTTGGCCCCAAGAGAGCTCCCGTTGGGATGGAGCTGGGAGGTTCATAAATTAATAATGCGGCCAGTGATAATGGTGACAGATCACCAACAAACAGGTCTTTATGCATCTATTCTTGCAAGTAAAACCAGTAAGATTAAAATTACTAAATTTGCACTGTGGCTATGAACAACAGGCTAGGCTGGCAGTTGGCATCTTCCATCAAGTTTCCTTTGGATGTTTATCTGAGCTACTAAGAGATAGCCAAAGCACTTCTATTGATTTTTAATTTTTTTTGCCAATGAAAGATGGGGAAATTGTCACTAGTGTTTCTGACTTTTTCTTTTGCTTCATGACTGTATATATTAAAGACCAGTTTCTTCCAGAAGTTGTCTGAATGCACAAAACACTGTCTCCTAGGACAACAAAGTCCTTGGGATACACATTTCTCACAGCAAATGTGGAAATGTGCACCGCACCTGCACAACACAAACCAACCCCCCTCAAAGCCCAGGACACAAACCACGAGTAACTCTTCAGCCCAAAGTCTTGACGAGGAGCAAAGTGCACAAACAAAATCACCCTACCAAGAAATCACAGTAGGCGTGATCACTGCCGGTGGGCAAACCAGAACTGATCACCTTGGTACTGCTGGCATGACTTTTACACCATAAATTGGTGTAAAACTGATTTAAAAGAAAAATCAGAGGCAGGGAACAAAACCCGTCTGGGATCCCTCGAGCCAGTGTACTCCCTGGGCAGCTGTCACTTAATCATGGGACAAATCTAGCCCGAGCAGTTCAACCCAGTTACTGCAACCCATCCAAGAGGTCCGTGTGATGGCACAGATATGTTGTAAAAGGCTCAAAATTGAGATGTGCCACACAGGTTAATAACTTAAATCATGGCAACGTATTATTTGAAGCTGTACCACTTACAAAATGCATGCCACCATGCCAGAACAGGCAAGAAAGTGTTGAGCTTTGATAATCACATGCACCGCTTTAAACACCCTCAATCCATGTGCTCCACCACACTGCGTACTCAATGCACGCTGGCACATGGCATGAGCTGTGGAGCTGCCACACGACTCCTGTGGTGTAACATGATGGAGGACAACTTTCTGAGTTGGTCCAAATGCTACCAAGCTACGGCATCAGTGACGTTGGTGGCTCCAGCACGGGCACTGCTGCCTCCTGGCACTAAGGGGACGTGGTGTGTGCTGCTCTCCGACACCCATCGCTACCTGAGCTCCTCCTGTCATCTCCCCACCTCACTTCGAAATGCAATTTCAAAACTTTTTCAGCTAGACACGCTAAACCCAGGATGTAGATTTTCCAATTAGTCTCTGTTTAAACATCTGTTGGTAGACTGCATTTAACATTAGTTATTTGAGCAAAGCGCAATTTGATTAGGCTGTCTGAAACGGAGCCAAAGTCTGCAAAATAATAGCTCAATTAAATTTTGTTTTGCTTTCATTTGTCTTATACTTTCCTGAGTGTGATACAGTTGCATATAATCAAGTAAACTAATTCCTTTCAAAACGAGAGATTTCAGTGCCTTTTCCATCTCCTCTCAAAGTTTATTTAATAATCTGTTCCATCTTCTCCATGCTTCATCAAACTTCATCCTGACACAAAGTACGTTTCTTTCTTATGCCTTCAGTCTACTTTAATTTTCTAGGCTTTCAATGGCTTGAGATTATGCGCCATTAATGTTACACCTTAAATAGATTAGTAATTTATAAAAGGCAGATTACACTTATCAGGGAAATAAAAACATTTCAGCAACGCAACAGCCTTTCCTTTGCACACACCACAAAATATTTTGCCAACCTGACGACACAGCTGTAAAACTGTCAAGCTCCGGAGCCACATCCAAGCGGCATTTCCAATTGTTTCCCTGGGTTTAGTTTCTACTTATTCTATTCTGTTGCACTTGTTGCCCTGAAACTTCAATATTAGCTCTAGAGATTTAAACACGAGGCAAACAGCTGCTCTCCTCCACTCAAGCAAGCTAGATCAAAATGCCTCCTCTCTTTCTTGCCTTTTTTTTTTCTTCTCCTTTCTTTTTAAACAAATTGCTGTAACTCAAGTATTTCTGGCAAAGTTGACGGTTTTAGGGCAAAATTCTGCTCTGTGATCATCACTGCAGATTCCTCCAGAGCGTACTGCTCTCGGTCGGTGCAGGAGGAACACCAGAGCTTCCCCACGCTGCCTAAAGAAACTTTGCCTTGAGGATTAAAAAAAACCCAACCACCAGTCACAGTAACTTAGCTGCTATGTAGATGTGTATATGATTTAAATTTAAACATTAAACATTTAAACATTAACTTCTTTCACACTTCTGTTAAAGGAAAAAAAAAAAAGCGTGCATTCTTTGAAGGAAGAGATTTCTTTTATCGAAGAAGATTTTTTTGATACATAGTACTTTTTCTTTAGTGTTTTTTTTTTTTTTTAACATATTTGTTGCAAAGTGTGAACACAAAGGGACAAGCTGAAATAGGTATCTGGCAGGCTCTTCCCCAGCGCGTGCTGCTGAAAGCCACAAGTACTACTGCAGTTGTTAAAAATCTGTTATTTTGATGCAGAAAGGCGAGGGACGACTCCAGCACGGGTCCAGCTCTGCCCTGCCACCGGCACTACGTTAAAATACTCCTGCAACAAAACAACCTGAAAAATTAGAGGCAGCTAAAGTCCGTGGAAGTTCAAAATGGGTTACGTCCTATTTAAAATGTAGAGAGCTACTAAATATGACAACCATCTGATGTATGAAAATTATTCACAACCAAAAACAGACAGTCTGGAAATAGCTGGGATGACTTCATTTAGACAGAATTACCCAAATCTGTTTCTAATATACACAGTACACATAATAAATTTTTACAATATGACAAGGAAAACAAACTTAATAAAAGTTCCTGATCTTTTGTTACACAAGCAAGCTATAGCCATGATATGTTTATAATATTTTGCCCATGATATCACAGCTAAGTAACAAAAGCTAAGCAACACAAAAAACAGTTACTAGGTATGACTTCACCTCGCGACTCCTGTAATGACATCGCTGCGCCCATGGTCCCCGCGTAGCACCTTCCCCAACCTACACCCCACGCTCCACGAGTACTCCCCGTGTCGCCTTTGACTAATAGTTTCCTTTCCCTCCTTCTCCCAGGCACCCTTTGGCTGGGGAAGCTGCGGATCTCTATGCCGAGAGTTTGTTTTTTTCCCCAACGACACCAGGACTCATCTGAACGGTAAGAGATTTTTAGCCTGTTTCCTTCACTCCTGGTTATTTGACAAGTGCTTGAAAACCCTGTTATAAACAATCTCTGTAGGAAAACAGATGATGTCTTACGATCACAGAAGGTAATTTTTTCAAGAGCCCAACTTTTTGAGCATTTCCCAGATGCACCGCGTCAATCTTCCTGCGTTTGACTATCTCAGCTGGTTTTCCAGCCCGGGCGTTTGGCCAGGCAGGCCGGACTGCCCCTCATTGTCACTTCTGTTCGATGGCACTTGCACCCACTGCTGTTATTCCAGGCTTCAGGAAATTTTCTAACCACTGGACAGGCTCCAGCGCTGCGCACTAATAAGTTGCAGATTGCAGCACTCTAAGTGTGTGTGTGTGTGTGCATGCGTGTGTCAGATCAGGGCCATGGTTTGTAGGAGGAGGGGGGGGGAAACAGTAGTTCAAAAATGCTGCCTACTCAAATTGACAGAAAAGTGACCCCTGCACTTCATCAGAAATTCCTGCAGACTGACAAAATAAAGGAGTTTGCTTTTATCACACACAGTAAGACTCATATGGAAAAATGGAAACACTACATCACTCGACCTTAGGTTGCCCCCTTTTCAACCACAGATGAGTATTATGTATAAAAATTGTAAATCAATTTGAGATGTATTAAAGGAGATTCTCTTTTTCTGTATTAAAGGTAATGCCTTTTAATCTCTAGATTTATTTTGTAATGTCAAGTAAATGAGAAAGACTTCATTTCCGTAACTGAATTTTGTTACTCTTAAGTCTATTTAGCATCTCTGCATGGTGTTCACATAATTTCCTATACTTTTGCTTGCATCAGGAAATAATGAGCAAGCATCACTTACCCAACACTGAGTCACAAATATTTGCCTACATTAACACAGCATTAAAAGCCATTTTAAACAACTTAAGGAAATTGTGCTAGCCTTTGAACTGTGATTCACTCCGATGAGAAATTAAGAAACTTTTCCTCTTCTAAAGGCAAAAATCAGCTGCCGACACCTCCTTGTAATATCATCAGGTCCTAGAGCAGACTTTCCTCTTACAGATCCCTACACAATAGATTTCTTTGCTTAATGAAACTGCTTCTGAAATTTTCCTACACTCAGTGTTGGGTACTTCGAAATTTCAATCTTTTCACATCCTTGAACTCATCAACATTTTTTTTTTTTCAGAGTGTGTCAATAAAATTGATTACTTGCAGTTCTGAACTCTGTTCTGCACATGAAAATAAAACAATTTGTTTTAAAGTATTTTCTGAAGAAAGCGGAACTTGGCAATCGTATCTACAAGATCAAAAAAAAACAAAACAAAAAAAACCCAACCACCAACCAAGCAAGCCTTCCCCACAAAAAGCAAAACAAAACGAAACCTCTCCAGCAAACAAAAGAGAAGCACCGTTCCGATTTCATCACGGCGGCAACGCGAGCTAAGTTCCTGACATACACATCATCAACCTCACCGTTGTTCTCCTGATTGATATATCTCCCTGTCGGATATGAACGATCTTTTCGGATCATTAATACGTTCATTAATTTGTTATCAATTCTAGCTCGCTGGACTTAAACCGCTGGGTAGCGTGGCTCAAGAGTGCCTCGAGAGTGCGGGTGTAATCACGTACGTAAAGACCCCTGACTGCCCGGCTGTTGAGATGCCTCATACCTACAACCGATCTGTTGCTTTTACAAGTTTAATCTCGGTATTAACGGGCTGATTGTGGAACCATGTCGCTATAACATCTTCAACCCAGCTGTACATCATATAAACCGCTATAGGAGGGGGCAGTCTCCCATGATTCCTAGCAGCAGTGCATACCTTTAACTCCCTAATCTGTAATACTACAAAATACCGCTCTCATTTCTTCCCAAGCACAAGTGGACTACCAGCAAGGGTCCAACAGTGTTATTCCTAATTACCTTTTTTTCACTCTTGATCCTGTGGCGCTCATAATTAGTTACCTGGGGCTGCAATCCAATTTGAAGTGATGACAAGAAAGTGATCCATGAAAAAGTAATAAGTTAAATCCAATTTCAGCCTTCCTCTAATTAAATGCACATGGAACTAATGACTCAAACCCTACCATTTCAGTGATAATGGTAATTAGCGAGGTGGGAGTCACTCTCTTTTTTCAACACTGTAGGTGTAAACCACAAGGTAAAATGGCAGGAGCACTCTTAATTACATGTGTCATTTTGTCAGCAATTTACACATTTCTGACCAGTCAGGAAGGTTTCATTTGTTTTCCTCTTCCCCAAGGTGGGGAACACACAGCCGGACCCGGGCAAGGCCAGCCCGCGGCCCTGCTCCCAACCTGGTCAGAAATCACATTTTTTTAAAAAAACTACTCTCTAAATGTTTAATGTCAAGGCAGAAAACCTGCTAGAAAATTATACTTGGGGTGCTCTAATGAGATGCAGGGCTGGAAATGAGGGATCCTGGCTTCTACTTGCAGTTTTTACCTCTCAGGACCGACTTCTTTATAAGATGCTGATACCAAACTCCTAAATACCCAGGCAGGAGCCGCGCACCTCAACGCCACAGAAGGTCTGCAGCTCTCTGACCTTGGGCGAGTCACCTAATATCTCTCTGCCTGGGTTTACACGGCTATAAAACGAGAATAATCACATTTCCTGACAGTACCTCACACTGCCAGCTCTCCCAACATATTGGCATTTTCCTAGAAGCCATGGGTTTTTGGAATTGTGTAATTACAGGACAACCATAGACTTCTTTCAAGAAAAACAACTGTGTTTGCCACCTTTCTGTTCAGTCTGGAAAGCTGGAAAAACTGAATAATAAAGGCTTTAAAAAAATACAAATGGCAGCAAAAAAAGGCCCACAGGTTTCACTGAAAAAAACCCTTAGTATCAAAATTTTCAAGCTGATCGTGTAACTTTGAGGACCTGACTCAGATTTTGTTCTGCTTGTGGGGCGGCTGATATTTGCACTTCAGAGGCATAGTCCAAGAAGTGACTAACACCTATAATTGGGTTTAGGGACGAAAAATAAAAAAAAGCTATGGGTCCTTTGGTAGAAACCAGCAAAACTCAACTTTGCTTTATTTCCAAAGTCAAAAATAAAAATGAGGAATTCAAGTTAAATTTTCATAGGTAAATTATTTAAACTCTGGAGAAGTGGAACCTCAGCCCAACTAGAGTTGGTGACAAAATTCCCATGGGCTTGACTCAGGCCAAAGTCAGATCAACTCTCGTGTTTAAGAGTGAAACAGAGAGATACTCATACAAATGCGATAAATACACTTGCAAATTTATCTCCCCTCCCAAATTATCTGCTGAGACATAATTTCTCTACCAGTTGTTAAATTTACCATTATGTAAAAAAGGCAGACCGCGTGTAAAACCTGAGGCTACGTAACCTGGTACTTGTGTGCTCCAAGCGAAACAGAGAATACCCTTCCCTTCACCTTTCGGTGTTTATTACGTTGTCGAGCTAACGATTTTGAATTTAATAAAAAAACAATAATAAATGCCCCTGACATCAAGCTACAGTGATTTTTTTTTTTCCTCTCGCCCTCTTCTATTTCTCAAGATACTGGAAAGAAATATTAAGAAAATACAGCATGCAAATTAAATTCTACAAAAGCCCAGCCAAAAGGCTGCTTTAAAAAGCAGCGGTATGCAAAGGCGAGGACAGCTCTGTCCTCTCAGCCTCCCCCAGTCTCACCCCGAAAATCTAAACCAAACCCAAATTCTTTTCTTGGCCGTGACTTAAAGGGAAGATTTATTTTCTGTTTTGTCAACCAAAAACAAAAGTTTCCATCTTAGTAATTTCATTATTTCTTCTCTCCAAACACTCACAGGTTAACTATCACACAACAAATCTCATTTAATCACATAAAAAAGTCAAGTGATGGGTTTCAATTGTGAGATACTGACTTGGACGTCCCAAATCTGTTTTCAGTCCGGTATCCAACTTTCAGCCCAATGTAACACACAACATTTACATCTTTAAAAAAAATTATATTTTTAGTATTGCCAAAACACACATGCACTTTTACTTTCTTGGGAGAAAAATGTGTCTCTTGATTTGTTTCCAATCTGTGTGCTCTTGCCAGCAACTAAAATGCTTGAAGAACCAAAATGAATAATCGTTAAGAGCATCAGCAATTAAAGCTGCAAGTTTTAATCAATACATCTATTAATACAAAGATATATTTTTCTTGGCCAGGAAAAATGTGCACATTTTCAAAATCTTAAGCATACCTGGCCTGTTAAATTATTTGTTTCACAGATTCAAGGAAATCCAATGTCTATGGCAAATATATTATCAAACATGCTTTAGTCTTTTTTTCACTTCCAGTAATTTTTGCGGGGCTGGTATTTTTTATATTCTTTTCCCAACTGCTGGTTACCAAATCCATTCCTTAACTTTCAATTTTCTTTTGTTTGTGTCATCAGGCTGTGAAACCAGAGGTCACTGCCAAATATAAAGCACAGCAGCGTGAGATAGGCTCAAAATGTGAGTCATCGTGTATTTGGAGATTTATTTTTTTTTTAACTATCAGCAGAGCACATCTTATACACTAAATATCTCAAAATTTGCTAAAAGCAGGTCTCCAGGCAGAGTTATCAAGGTCAAGAGACCCCAAAGACATCGCTGGAGCCCATTGTCATTTAAAGGCGATTGAAGGCACCGTGCCCCGGTGCGGCCATGGGAGGCCAGGATATATTTAAGTACCGTGGCTATTTGATCAGCGAATAAAGAAGGAATATAGGAAATTATCCACGAGGCGGTTACAGATTAGCTACACAGCGTATACTAGATTAATTTTCCACATCTGTTTGCGGCGGTGGGGTTTACATGACAAAACCTGACAGCTGGCATTAAACTGTGGAGCCCAAGACGGAGGGAGCTCTTCCAGCTCTGCGTGGGACAACACCAGCCTCCCCTCCTGGGGCCGGCAGCGCCACAGAGCATCTTATTAGGAGAACCAGCACCCCAGGTGAATGGCATCCTTTCCCCCCAGTTTGATGCAAACACAGGTCCCCAGCACCCGTGTTAGGGAGCTTGCACCAGTGCCCTCACCACGCACAGCGGAGCTAAGCAATGCCTACGGCATTCTTGTTATGCACAAAGTCTGTTTGTCGGAAAAAAAACAGGTAACTGCTAACCGCTGCGGCTACCCAATGAGACATCTATATTTATAAACTAAGTGCAAAGATGACTCGGTTCATTATTTAAGCAAACCTTTGAAAAACGGGCGCATTTCCACCACCCTCAACATTTATTCTACGTACTGTCAGCAACGGGTATTGCCTTGTCAGTGCGGCGCCATCCAGCTTGAGGGGGTGTGGGTGCTTGCGTGGGTGCAGTTTTACTAAAAAATTCTACCCCCGGCGCCACCATTTCCTTTCAGCAACAGATTTTCATTTCAGGGATGCACCCGGGGTCTGTTACATTCAAGAGGACTTCCAGTACGTTTAAGACGGCAAAAGCACCAGGAGTGAGGAAGGGAAAAAAAAAAAAAAGACTGGGCAGTCATTTGAATCAGTGAGTGACAGGCTGGGCCAGCTCTCTGTATACATTAATAAATTAGAATTTTAATTGTGTCTCTGACTGCAGGAGCTGCTCCAGTACTTTAATACGTACCAACAATTGGCTATGTTATGGAATCCGCGATGTGGCCTTCACTGTTGACCTCTGCAACACAATTCCCAGTCTGACTACGGAAACTGTTTGGTTTGATCCTTTCAACTTATTTGAATCCTGACAAATAAGCTCACAGCTGAAAGGTCAACACAGTCATATTTCATCCTCTGGAGCTATTCTTAAGACATCTGCACAACAAAGCACTTCTTTTAGTACCTGACACTGGACCTAGCCAGCACAATCTCTCATTAAAAATGTCCCCAGTGGAAGAGTCTATTAAAAGGCATATGGATCAGCTATGGATTTACCAAATAAAATATTTTTGAAAGCATTAATGTAACGCTTTGGATTATGGCACTCTACGCTGCCAATAAAATGTATATTTGCCCAATGACAAAATGTTTCATACTTTCCAAAAGAATAATAGCTCGGCTATAAAGTGCGAGGTGTTGTCCAGCAGCCTGAGCACGGGGGTGGGAGCCAGGAACTCATGAATCTTAATCCTACCTCTAAAACCAATTCCCTCTGTGATCCTAAGCAAGTCACTTAACCTGCTTCCCTCAGTTTCCCTGTCCAGAACTGGGATAATGCTACTTACTTATCAGACTTTCCTTCTGGGCATGTTTTGGAGATTAGTATTTGCAAAATGCTTTGAAGATGAAATCACCACACGAAAGCTTGAAGTTGTCCACGCTGGGCCAAGGGCTGCAGTTAATAGCTATTCCTCGCTCACAAAACTCCCCTTGAAGTCCCCATCAGCTTTATTCGGGTAAGAACCACAGGATCAGGTCCTCTCGCTTTACTGTCAAGGCCTTTAGTGATGTTGGCTTTACCTTCCATATTCTACTACATATTTAAAGAGTCTAGGATCTGTATTTTTGGAGGAAAATAATCTGAAGCACATATAAAAGGCAAGAGAAGCAGCAATGCTGTCAGAGAACTCATGGTGATAGTATATCAAACTAAAAAAAAAATTAGAAAGAGCAAAACAGACACGAGTTTGACAATGTGCTATGACAACAAGCAAGAAAAAAAAAAAAAAACACCCGGAAAGAATTTGGGGCTACAGAGGCTGAAGCATCAGATATAGAAGAGCGTGATAAGATAAATGTCCCAGCTACAGGGCTTTGTGCGACTGTCGCTAAACTGCTGTATTCAGTAACTTATTATCAAAAATACAGTGACACGCTGCAATCGCAAAGAGAGCAATAATAAAAGCAATAACCAGCTGCAAACCTGCAAAGTGGTCAAGGGTCTAGAAGTGCCAGTTTACGAAATACATAAAGAACTAGATACATATAATTTGCCAAAACTGGCAAGTACACGTTAGTATCTAAGATGTTTGAGGAGTGTGAACACGAGGCGAGGCAAGGGACTGACTCAGTATTTATACAAGCAGTATTACTTGGAGCAAGAGGATGGAATTAAAAGTGGAAAGTTCCTGAGTGTGCTTTGTTATGGAAAACCGTCCGAAGGAAAATAATAAGTGGTCCCACCACCACTTGGGATTTCTAACACTAGAAAAGCAAAAAAAAAAAAAAAAAAAAAAGGAAAATGTGATACATGACCTAATAGGTCTTTCTTGTCTTTAACTCCCGTGATTTATCCCACAAGACTAGCAGAATGCTCTCCAAAGCTGCATATGTGTGCATACATCTTGTGTTTGGGAATGTTGTATTGGTTTTAGCTTTCTGAATTCATAACGGCACAAAGCCCGATAATATTTGATTTCTGAAGATGTCCATAAATCAGCAGACAATAAAACGGGAAAAAACACACCGATGATATGATATCCTAGTATTTCCCAATATCCTTGACGCAGCAAATCAATGGTTTGAGTGAACACAGACTACAAACGGAACAGCAATCAAACAGAAATGTTAATGCAAATCTCCTATGCACAGTGACACAGTAACAAAAGCTATTCCATTTTGTCATGATCCAACCCTACTAATAAAAGTACATGCTCGAGATCTGTAAATATGCCGTGGGTGGGATTTTCAAGGGCACCAAGCACCGGTCCTCATGCCACTTACATCAGCCACAGCCACTCTGTGGACTTCACTGGGAGGAAGCTCCTGAAGGTCCCATCCCAATGTTCACAAGAAACACGCATTTATTCAACTTTCACAAGCCCCAGCCCCTCACGGAGGCACACAGGCTCCCCTTACCTGGAGGGCTGGCTGTTTGTCATTCCTCTTCGGAGACTTTAATCCACTAACTTGTTGCTGCTGCTGCTGCTGTTGCTGCTGCTGCTGCTGTTGCAGTAGAAGCTGCCGTGCCACCTGGAGAGCCTGCGAGGAAAGAGGTTTGAAAATTGAGTTTACAGCAGACAAGGCGTGGGAAGCTACACACATGGCATAAAGTCAAGGCACCCCTTGGTCATGGAGTACTGCTCCACTTCCAAAGCGCCTCCACCAAGGAAAGCAGTGGCTTCCACAAGAAACACAACTCAGCACTTGCACACAACGGGGTGATATCCCACCACTGGACTTCCCATTCTGACTACAGAGCAAACCAGCAGCACCTGCAGTTCAGCTCCTGCTTGGGAACCTCAAGTAACTGCAGAAATCCCGGTGGCAGCACCATACAGTTATCCTCCTGGAGCAGCTCATACCCCTCTTTGCTCCCAGGCAGGCTCACGTGCTAGTGGCTTTCATGCTCCTCTTCTCCAGTGGGTCAGGTCTGCTTTACAGAAGAGGGCAGTCGTATATCACTGTCTGCTCTCCTGAGCGCCAGAGAAAGTCAGGGAAGTTTCTGGAAGGCTATGGTGGGAGGAAGAGAAGAGCCAGCAGCAGGCGGAGCAATACTGAGTCCGGGAGGTACCATGCTAAAGGCTGAGAAAGCTGTGAGGAGCTGGAGTGAATGCAACGAAAAGTGGGGACAGTATCTCAACGCCCCCAAATCACTAAGACCAGCAACAGGGATGCAGGTGGGAGGCGGCAGAGGAGCAAAAGGACAGTGTGGCTTCACGGGATGAAGGGGCAAGGGACATGGTCCCAAAAGCATGAGCAGAGCATCACATGGTGGTAGATTATTGCAAAATTTCACTCAAAGCAAGGGAAAAGTGTCCCTGGGCACTAGAGCCAGCTGTTCCATGAGGCCCGATTTCTCCATCAGGTGGGGAAAAGAAGCAAGAGGAAACATGGGGGGAAGCAGGACAAGGAAAAAGTCCCTGCCCTGGCTCCCTCCTGGCCCCCCAGCCAGGGGACTGCAAGGAAGAGGCTGATCCCTGCAAGACGGGCTGTGGCACAGCTGAGGCTCCGCTGGCAAGACCCAAGCCCGCTGCTCCCGGAGGATTCACGAGCACCGGACTCAGGCTTTCTTGGTCTCCTTGGAGACGTTCAGTACATGTGTAGGTGGAAAAGTGGGAAGGCTGAAGACTTCATTAATGTAAAACAAGAAAAATAGTCCCTTTGCAAGATGCCTACACGGAAGGAGGGAAAAAGCCTTCCCTACTCCTACTGTGTATGCTCTCTGAGTGATTTAATTAATACCTATTTAATTAAGGAGTCAGATACGCTTCGGGTTTCACTTGCTTCTCCAAGTTGCAAAGTGTTTCATCTCAGCGCAGAACCGCCAGGAAAGGTTTGATACCAAGGACTGCAAACTCGGATCTACCAACCCCCAGCAAAACCGTGTTATTTTATGGCCTAGACCCATCTTTTTACTTTTGAAGGGACATCAGACAGCCCACGGGGCTGAAGAACCACCGCTGCCGGCCAGCACACCAGGGCAAGTGGGGAGGAGAGACCTTACCACGCTCTGGCAATGAGCCCTTCTTTCAAATTTACTAACAAGTCTCCACTGGATCAGAAAAACTCTTTAAGGGTGGATGCGATTTCCAACAGAGCTTGGTCCGATGAAGGTAAAATCAGATTTTGTATTTCAAGCTGGTTGGAGCTCAAGTGCACCTGGCAGCATCTCTAAAACGGTCCACGTCCCTGCGAGTGGTACGAGGAGCTGCCGGGCACGGACACACACCAGGGCGGGCGAGCATCTGTGCTCCCACGCACACAACCACCCCTGCCGTCAGTTCAGCATCAAGAACCAGAAGACCCCACAGCCTACCAATTAATACAATGCAACAAAGGAAACCTTTATGCAGAAAATGCTAAGTACGCTTAAAAAAAAAATGTTATTTTTATTGAATTAGCTTATTTAGCTGTTAAAGCATCTTCAAGGGTGGGTACAGGCAGCAGAAATAAAACCTAGAAGACTTAAGGGGATGGGCAACAAATACTCACCTACTTAACAGGGGTGTTGTATGGCTTATTTAATTAATGAATACTTGTAAAGCACTCTGAGTTGCTCAGACAAGAAGCGCTATACAGTACAAGCGCAACATATTATTATATATTATTAAGACTGGCTCTGCAGAAGAATAATTCCAGGTAAATGTGCAATCAAATGATCATTTTAGTTCCCAGTAATTAGATTCAATAGGCCAAAAAAAACACAGAAGCCTTTCTTTAATCATACACTAAACAATCAGAACATCCCTAACCTTTCAAGCTACAGCCTTTTTGAATAAAACATCATCAACTTATAGATATTATTCCAAAAAGAACCAGTCACCATATGTGTTGTCTCTTTGAAATACAGTTGCTATAGCAGACCCTGCATGCATTTCATGTGATATGATCATATTCTATCCGTTCTGGCAGCTGAGAGGTTGCACAACTAAAATTGGCTGCCAGAAATTTCTGAAGATTCCCAGAACAAGTAGCCGTGCTTGCTTCCTACTCGAGCTGGCCGCCAAGCTCTGTGCAGCTTGGCAGGGTGGCCACTGCCACCACGAGCCCTTACCACGGTTGACCCCACACCGACGAAGATCTCTGCCCGTGGGGCCAGGCACACAATGGCAAGGCTCCGATGGAGCAAAGCCAGGGCTCTGTTCCCGCTCCAGTCCCACCTGCACAGCACCCACATCCCTGCACACCCACCCTTGTGCAGGCTCTCCGCTCGAGGTGACATCCACACCTCCCTGCTCCGTGTCCGGCTGGCACTTGTACAGGTGCTGAGAGCTGGCGGGACCAGCGATGGCGAGAGGGAAGGATGAGCATGGAGGGTGGAGCAGGACATGAAGGAAAGGATTAATAAGAATCAGAGTAATGAATGAGGTGGCCGGAGGGAGCATCACGGATACAAGGAGCCAGGATAGACAGAATAGCAAAGGGAGAAACACGGAGGCACAGGCGCGGGTGAGATGGCGGCAAGCTGACAGCTCTGGGGATTGCAGCTTGAAATGGCATTTCCCATCTCTCTTCTCTCAAGATTTCGCTCTTCTGCTTATAAATAACTGACAGCAATAAAAGCTAAGCATCAGATGAGCTTGGGTTTAAGATGTGGAAGGTTGTTTATAGCTCAAATCTGGTTCTAACTGAACATCTGCACCAAGTAGCTACTGCATCCTTGGTGGTATGGTGAATCCAGGGATTCCCAAGTGCCTCTGCCTTTCTACATTTCCCTGCTCAGCCTTTCCTCTCTCCGGCCCCAGACCAAGCACCACCCCTGCCATTTCAAAGTCTCATCCGCACTCCTTACACATGATGGGATGCGTAGAAGACAGACGGCTAGGCTCAGTGCGGGAAGCACCAGCCCTCATTCCTCTTATATGCAAAGTATTTCAAGCTCATTTGGAGTGCCTTCATGAAATTAATTTGCTGATGTCAGTTCAAGCCTGGTGGACACCTGCCCACATTATGCCGGCACATCCCATTTAATCCAAGCCGACAAGCGCCGCACCTCTACCCCCTTCTCTGGTTCCGCACAGCAACAGCTTCCGCCTGGAGCCCGTGGCTGGGCACCGGCGTGGGAGCCCTGCTGGGGCTGCCAATGCCGCACAGCACTCAAGCGAGGATAGACAGGGAAATTAATTTGAGAGCAAAGTCAGTCCCACAACCTTCATCAGCACGGAGATTCGCAAGCAGGCCTGTACATTAATAAAGCTTCCTGTGGGAGTAGATGTTGCCTTTGATTTGCATGTGAATTCAATGCTAGTGAGAAGTGCCAGACTGTCAGACATGGAGACCAAAGTCTCTTATCTTTCCAAAAGCTTCTGTAGCAGTTTCCCCACATTTCCTTAATCATCTGCCTTGTCCTCAACTTACTGAACAGGCAGTAGAGAGAGTAAAGCTGGACTCAGTTCAACTCCTGCTGCTGCCAAGTCCTGAAACAAGGGTGCCAGGACTGTTTACTGCTAGCCAACAGCTCTGCTAACGTGGCCCTCTCCTCATGAGCGGGTGGCTCTGACATCTCCAAGCTCTTTTCACACATTCCTCTCCACTGCCATAGTTACATCCTAAATCTCCACCATGAGCTTGCACTTCTGCAAGTGAACAATTGCCAGGGGCCGCGGTAAACCAGGTTATGTTTGTGCATCCAGGCAACTGAGTTCTCCTTCATGGGACCAGCAGGTAGAGACACCGAAAGCCCCCGAAACCACAGAGGTGCTTCGGATACCTGGGACCATGATTACAGGGACTTGGGAATCCCTAGATTTACCAAGCGTGGCCCTGGAGACATTCAAGGCCAGGCTTGATGAGGCTCTGAGCAATCCCATCTAGTTAAAGATGTCCAGGCTTACTGCAGGGGGGTTGGACTAGAGGACCTTTAAAGGTCCCTTCCAACCCAATGCATTCTATGATTACCAGCACCTGCGTTATGTGCTGCTTATCTGCGCTGCTCAAAGAGCCTGCAAGCCTGGTCAAGGCTGCTTGGGACAACCAGACCCACATACCAATCCTGGCCTCCAGCAGGTAATCACACAACATCGGCAAAGGTCCTCCTCTCTGCACTAAAATACAAACAGGAAATCTTCTCACCTACTGAAGGAAGAGGAAGAAAAGCATCCTCTAGCAAGCGCATCTTCTAAATGTCAGGGGTTTTGGTCACTATCAACAGGGATTTGAAAGGATGACATCAGTACAAGGCTCACTACCAACAGAGTCATCTTGATTCTGCTCAGTGCTACACCTAAATGCAAGATACAGTAAATGAACTCCCAAGCTCTTTCTTATCCATTAGGAAATCATGCAAAGATAAGGAGATTTTCTGGCATAAAACAGAGACCAGTAAATAGGCAACTGAAATGCTGTACTTCAGAGACATTGCACAAACTTGGGATGATATTTGGGAGCCAACATCGGGTGACACCTAACCCAGGAAGAATTTTAACAGCACATTCACTGTGAGATGAATCAAGCCTGTTTCATTCAAAGATGCCACAGAGTAAGTGGGAAGCCCCACCAAAAATCCCTCTCCCTGTGCTTAGGGAAGTGGCAACCATTTAATGTTTCCCAACTAGCTAAGCACTGGAGGGGAGGGGGAAGTACACATCAGAGATGACCAAGACAATTTTATTGCAAGATAGACAGAACGTGACTTGTTTGCCCAGCTGTTGTTTGCCCAGAACATCCGGCACCGTTATCACCCGAGTGATTTGACATTTTCACTCAAGTGGCTCTATCTTTTGGTTTCACCATCCTCTTGGGCAAGTTTTGCTCGGAGGGTAAAAATGTAGCCCTGCCTGTGACTTCATGTGGCTAGAAACTCCTGATTCGGGAAGGGGGCTGGGGAAGGGAAATACACTGGAAAAAAACAGTAGAACTTTAAAAATAGAAATGCTGCTTAAATGCCATATGCTTGCTTACAGTGTCAGTACATAAGGAAAACAGTAACAAGATCCAGTCCTATGGAGCCTCTTGCTAACTTGTTCCACCGCTGCAGCCAGTACAACAAGGCAGCAACTCTCCAACTGTTTTTCCATTAGCCTATTTCTATCGAAGAAAAAGAGCTCAAGCTCCTCCCAGCCCATCTGCTCAAACCAATATTAGTATCAATCAGCTATTAATGAAATATGAAGACCTACGGCTACAATGGGCCTGAGTGTAACACCAGGAGAAGCTTGTTTCCGCACCTGAGGTTTATCAGGCATGGAAGGACTGATCCAGGGAACTGCAGGATGTATGGAAAGGTATGTTGGAGGGTGGGGAGATGAGCAACAGACACAAGGATGCAAAAGAAACCGGCGTGCCTTGTCTCACTGCCAGTTCCCAGGGCAGTTGTGCAGGAACCGTCTGCCTCCGAAACGGAGAAGCATGCACAGAGAAGTTGCAAGAAGGGCACAAAACCAAATCCCATGTGTTTTTACAGATTCCTAAGGATATTGTGCCTTTCCAGGTGGACAAAGCTGCCCATCAGGAAAAGCAACTTGAGAAAGGAGGAAGGAAGTGTTCCCAGAAATCAGAGATGGTCCCGCGGCCATGTGAAGTGTCCAAGCAGTAAATCTGGAAACTTACTCGCCAGCCAAGACCATCATCTGTCCGTTATTTCAGTTATGGTCATTAAAAAGCAAAACACAGCACAACAAGTAGAGAGAGATGAGACAGAAGATATTTTCAGGGCAAAATCTGCCCTTAGAGAAAACATGTTACCCCAGTCCCAAACTCCAGATGCGAGACCTTCTGTGTTGACCTCTGAGCAATAACAGATAGCCAGATCCTCACACAGCTAAGACTGCTGCTAAGCTTTCCCCACCGTATTTTAGGCAAAGAATGGCTTTGCAGCATCAGGCATGCAGTTCTCCCACCATCTATATTTCCCCGAGTTTCACAATGGCTTTAGGGACTGAGGCACAGCCTGGTCAGCAGCTAAAGGGCCCTCTCCCAGCGGAGGCACGGCCCACCACTCAGAAGGGTTTCTTGCTTCCCTTTAGTCTCGCAAGGCAAGTACCTTTGTTTCTCCCGGGTGGGATGAGGAGGGATTTAGACTCAGCCAGCAATCTCTCTTCTTTCTCAGCTCCCATCTGTCCTCACACCCCGCTCCACTCCACAGCTGCTCCCAGCAGAGCGGTAAGATGCAGCTCACAAGCTCGGAAGCCCGGATGCACCCGAGCTTCAGAGCTGCTTCATGTCTCTCCCACTCCTGCTTCCTCTGTCTCCTCTCCTGTGACACCCTCTTCTCCTGGAGCAGCAGATGTAGAGGAGCGGTGGTAGGAGGCAGACACGTTGGAGGGGAGCCCTGCTGCAGCTCTCCTCCGACAGGCTGAGGAGCCGCACAACGTGTGGAAACCGGCGAGGAGCGGAGCAGTATGTAAAAAGAAAAAAAAAATAAAAAATAGTGCAAAGCGACAGCAGTGGGTAGTGCTGTTCCTCTGGGAGGAACAGAACAGGGGGAGGTGAGAAGAACCAACTAGAGAGAATAGGAAAGGAACCAAAATGAAGAGGAGGAATAAAATGTAGAAGATGCAAAAAAGAGAAGCAGATGTTCTTGCAGCACTTATTCCCTCTGACATTCGTACCTAGCTCTTTCATCTTCCTCCAGAACTGAGAAATAGGCTGCTACGTGCTCCCTCCCTGTTCCCACCACCCTGACCCTCTGTGCCACACATCAAAATGAGCCAAGGCCAAGAGCTCCAACACTGCTCCCAGCACCAGAGTGGGGAAACCTGGGGATAATTACAGGCAGGACACAGAGCTATGCTACAGGACACAGCTAGGATCCAACATACCTGGGTGAAGCAGCTTCTTTGCCACCCTTGGATTCAAATCACCCCCATCCCCATCTCATCCTCTATTTCTTTGTTTCATTAAATAATCCTCCTCCATCTACCCTGTACCCAACTCCACCCCACAGGTGCAGCAGAGGGATGCTGCGAGCCAGAGGAGATGCCGCCGGTTGTCTGTACCCAGCGCCTCGCTGAGCTGCAGCTCCTCTGCAAGGCTGGCTCCATCCAAGGGGCCACCAGCCAACTCCTCAAAGAGGAGAGCTTCAACAACAATCCTTTACTCAAATAAAATGATCAGCTGGCCCTGAAGACTTTGCTTAGATACAGCAGACTGATCTAGCCAAGCGACTAACGGGTGATTCCCGTGCTGGAAAAAGAGAAGGGACCTGGAGGTCCACATGTACAAAGCCCAGCTCACATCCTGTCCCTGATGTGACGGGGGCAGGCTTGGAGCAAGGGAGCTGGCAACATGCCTCACGCTGAAGCATCTCCTAGAATAGTTCAGTCATAAGGACAGAAGATGAGTCTCTATTTTTCTTCCAGCAGGCTTAGTTTGTTTCCTCTGGAATAGATCCTGGCTATCAGTTGAGGAGACCCCCTCCAGAAAAAGGCACTGGAAACAGAAACCCTTTCTTCCAAACCCACAGGATGGAGCTGCCTGTGCCTCAGCGCTGCTGCACTTCATCCTTGTGGGTGCTGAGGTTACAGACTCGATGCTCCTGCCTTGCCACCCCACAGCCCACCCCATGGCTGGCAGGGTCCCTGTCTGCCACCCCAGCTCTGCAGCAGTGGGGACCCAGCCCCACGCAGGGGGACAACAGGGATTTGCCTCCAAAACACCTGATGTTAATTTTGGAATTTATTCATGAATTCCACCAAGTCAGGGGGAAAGGTGGTCGAGGTATTTTCTTCAAATAGGCAGACATGCAAGTGGGATGGAAGGGGGCAGGCAGCAAGAGGCAGCAGGGGAACAGGTCAAACGCAGCAAACCCTAAAAACCTGAGAGCCCTGAACCAGCCACAACAGTGACAACGGCTACAAAAATCCCATTCCTCAGGCACAAACGAAATCCTCAGGCGGTTACACTGTAAAAACACCTTCTGTCTCCTCTTTTAAAGAGTCACAGTCAAGACTCATCAAAGCCATTTAAAAAGCGTCTGGCAAAAAGTTCCCAAACATTAAAAATGGCTCTCTTTATTTTGGCATGTCAGGATTCACAGCATGTAGCGGTCTGTACCAGCAAGAAAGGAGGGATGGGCCAACACATCCTGGTAAAATGAGAAAGGATACAAATCTTGGCTCACCATGCAAACTGAACCAGAACTGAACTATGTCTGAGTGATGAAAAAAATCTTATGGGATTTCCAGCTCGTTTCTGTAGGCTCGAGATCAGATTCTGAACTACTGTGTTTATCCAAAAGTGAACCAGACCTTTGAATATTTGGAGGACTATTCACTGCTGAGCCACGTTTTTCTTGGATGTCAAAAGCACGGGAAGTTCTCATATTTTTTAATAGAGAAGAGAAGAGGGGTAAGGTGGGGGGGAGAAGGAAGAGTGCCTTTTTGTTGCTACAACATAAATAGTATATTGCATACAGCTGCTTGCGCACTTCCCTGTCTGGTCAACAAAACAGGGAACATATTTTAAGCTTGTTTTCCAAAACACTGTATGACAAACTTGCACTCAGAGGCCCACGAAATAAAGCCCCTGACTGTGGACATCTCACCACACACCATCGGACACTCGCTGCTGCTGCGTGAGTGAAGAAAGCAAAATGTTGCGACAGCCCAAAACATGGTAAACTAACGCTGTAAATCACATCTCTGTACTTCCAAGCCTATGGCACAACCTAATTTAGAATAGCTTCTAAAAACTTTAATTTTAAAAGATTCTGGTAAAGCAAAAATAGGCAAGGTTCAGATGGAGGCGACAAAAATGATTAGAGGACTCTAGTCCTAGCAGATAGGAGGAAAGATTGATAAGGGTGGGAGTGTTTAGTTTAGCGAGAGATGAGTAAGAGGGGAGATGATAAAAGTACACAAATTGTGACTCGGCCTGAGAAGGTACATCTGGCGCTATTTGCTATTTCTCATAACGCGAGAGAAAGGGGACATTGAATCAAGTCAGGAAGCAACAACCACCAAAAAAAAAAAAATTAAAGCAGATAAAGGGATTTTTTTTTCTTTTCTTTCTTAATACACAACTCATAATTACTCTCTGGAACTTACTGTCACAAGATATCACCAGTGCCAAGAGCACGGGGAGGATGGAAAGAAAGGATTAGACACTTGCACAGATAGTAATGAGAGCATTTACAGCTACCTTTGGAAAGATAAAAATATAAATTACGGTACAAATGTTTATGCTTCAGGGCACGAGCCAACCTTTAATCGCTGGAGGCTAGGAAGAAACTTTCCCCCAGGGACAGGTCCTCTAACTGTCCTTCAGGGGCCCAAGGACAACAGCCAGGGCTGGAGAGACCCCTCCTGCCCCTCTGCCTTCTCAGGTATCTCCATCCTGCACCACTGACCCTGAACCCCATTTCCCAGCCCATCCAGAGCCCCTTCAATGAGCCACCGGGCACAGGGGGGCTGCCCACGTCCCTGGCCCAGCCCCTGCCCACGTCACCTGGCCCCAAGCCGCTCATTTCCTCTTTCTTCTTCGCATCACATTTAAGTTTCAGGTCCTTATTTCGCCAGCCCTTCCTCTCCCTGGTATTTCAACTGCCATTTTCTCCTCCCTCAAAACTAAACCCACAGCTTCAGTCCCTGACACCCATTTGGGCTCCCCACCGAGCGCTGACCCCCTGGAGCCGGCGGGCGAAGCATCCACCTCCTCCTCCCCGGACCCACCAGCGATGTGCATACTTGAGCGCAACTTCAAGATGTCAGGCAAATTTTCCTTTTTTTGATCTGAAGCCGTTCTGTGGAAGGAACCTACGTCCCCGAGGAGGAGGACGAGCCTCCTGATGATACGGCACCTGCGGGGCAGCAGCAGTCAGGCGCTATTACGGACTGCGGAGCTCATCAACGCGCTGGAACTGACATGCGATTCGGGGAGACAAAGAGAGATTTTGAAAGCAAGTCAGTCTATTAAATTTATACCTACCTGCACAATGTGAAACAAACCACATCTCGGTTTCCTTTCATGTGCATGACAGTCTTAACTTGTTTCTTTTAATCCCATAAAAGCAGCTAAAGCATGCAACATGCTTCCCAGAGATGAGGCAAACCGGTGCTTTACTTCCTGACAGTGATTTAGTTTATAGGGTGGTTTTTTTTCAGGGAAGATAATGAGCATTGTCCTAAGCTGGTATTACAAAAGGAAATACTACACGCTGCATGCTAGACACCTGGCATTTAAAAAAGAATCACATAAATTTACACTGTCTGTAACGGACCAAATACAGCTGCAACCCCTCGCGCTGCACAGACACCGGTATCAGCGGCAAAAAGCTCCCAGCAACACTCTCCAAGCTTTCTTCAGAAGTCAGCACCCTTCTACAAATGCAAAGTGCCTCTCGTTTAGTCAATCATACCCGAAGTAGGGCTGTGGAGAGGACCGGGGCTGTGCTGAGGCAGAAAGGACCATGTAATAAATCCAGCAAATCCAAAGGGTGAAGCAGTAATCCATGGAAACGTTCCACCCAAGAGGGGGTTTTAAATGCCTTTAATTCCCAGCTGCAAACCCAATAAGCTGCCAGAAGGCGGAGACCGCTGAACACAAGGGGTTAATGGCCTTGCTAAAGAAAATTATACACATAATTTCCTTTTATCATAAAACAATACGTTTATTATTTTCTGTATATCTGTTAAAGGGCATGGCCTTCTGAGTGGAAAACAAAACACAGCTCAGTCACATGTTTATTTGCTTCAGCTACTCCCTTTCCCTTCTGATAAATAATCAAACATGCCATCCAGAAAAAACAAAACCAGTGAGCTGGGAAATTTGATGGTCATCAAATAGACTAAGATACCAAGAAAAGCAGCCCACTGTTCCCACAGCGAGTTTTCTGCCCCACACCTACACTAACATCTGAGTAAATAACTTCAGTCACTCTTTCCATTTTCCCCATGCAATTACTCCTACTGTTAAACAAATTGTCCTTAAGGCAGTTGCAAACACCATTTTTTTTCCCTGCAAAGTAGAACAACTTCTGAACATTAAAAAGCCAGACTAGCAATATATTTTAAAAATATGTTTGTTGTACTTGCGGTTTGGCTGAACACACAGCTTGATTTCTCTCTCTCTCGCTCTCTTTTCTAGGAAGATGGGGGTTTACAGTTTAAAATTTTAAAGCGTATTTGGATCTCGGAGAGGCAGGAAAAGCCTCCAGGAGGATGGGTTTTCTCCATAGGGCAGGCAGCATATTTTCCATTTTCTCTTATGTTTCACACTATAGGAACACCACGAATGCTTACCAAAAAAAAAAAAAAAGTTACCTGCTATTTCAGCGGACTTTTGAGGGGGGAGAAACAACTGAGAAATACCAAGTAGTTTTTTAAGTCACTTGAACAGAGAGGGAAAAATCCAGCATACGTGTCGCAACATGGATTACCCAGAGGATCTATGCTATCTTCCAACAACCCCTGAAGACCTCTCATACAACAATCATTAATACTGAAAAACTGCAGAGAAAATCCCTCACGTGAGAAGTTAACAACCATTACCCGGCGTGAGCACGCTTTCCCTTTCCTTTTGTAGTACCACAGGTCTAAACAATAGTAATATGAATGAGATAATAGCCATGCTTGTCTCAGCAGCCTGATTTTTATTAGCATGAAATTGGTACAAATATTAGCGAGGCTGGTTCACAAGCAGTGCCAGAGCCATGATGCAAACAATTTGTAGAAAACAAAAAGCCACTCGGCGGGCTTGCACCTCTCTCTTTTGCTGCCCAGAACAACAGCCACATTTCCTTTTTTTGGGGAGGTTGTTTGGTTGGGGGTTTTTTTGCCACTTGTGCAAGTGCAAGGAGAAGCCACAGCACCCGGGGAGCAGCAGGGTCGGTGACACAGGGCTGCTCCCGCTACAGAGGGACGTCGCGACGGGCGCCCCGAAAGAGGACTTAGTCCTCGCCACGGTTCTCCGAAGCCGTGCCAAAAAACCCACCCTTGTTGTCCACACTGCAGTAAACAACCTGAACCAGCTTCTTTTGCTTTAAACCCAAGCAATTCCCCTCCGTGCGCTGCCAAGCTGCCGGCGCAAGGCAGCAAGATAAAAGTTCAGCCCTGCCTGCACGCTCCTTTTCTCTGAGCGCTCGCAGAGAGAATGAAGAGTTTAACAGAGTAAGCTCTTACTGTCTGCCTTTAGATTTCCGTCTTCACGCTGGAGATGTGTTTCTGGCTGTTTCTGTGAAGCGGGGGCCGAAGAATGGTAAAAAGATGTTTGAATAAACAGGAAGTGCTGTGCAGCCGGAGTGCAGGCTGGAGGGAGACGGCGCTGGAGCACTGCCCTTCACCGGCAGCCACCGGGTCTCTGCCTCCACAGTAGCAACCTCTGCTTTTACTAAATGACAAAGAAACCGCAAAGCATTCCTTCCCTAATTCTCCCCTCGCAAAGTGGCGAGATCGGCGGGAGCTCGAAGGTAATCTCAAAGTTGGGTTTAGCACTACACCGGGCGCAAAAATCTAGCAATTCGGCGTTATTAAATTCCACCCCCCCCCGCCCCCCATCTGTAAGCAGAAACATGCAGAACTAATTATGTCCCGAACTAGACCAAACAGCGGCAAAAAGCACACCTCTCTCCTGTATCTAGGCAAATTCATATTTGCACATAAGTTCAGCCAAGCTTGACTTTCCTACCCTCCACAGTGCTGTAACTTGCTCTTAAAACCGGCTGGCGAGGCTGGCCGGGCTTCAGAGCTATTTTCTCTAACTGCGTGAATTGAAATATAAACAACCAGCCAAAAAATGCAACTTGTCTCGGGCGCAGGACTTGCATCCAGCATCTCCGAAAGCGTGCGTTTGTTTAGCATTCCGGCAGATGCTTTCCCTTCGTCGTCGTCTCCTTTCCCTCCCTAAAACAAGCTACCTATTTAACTCGAGATGACTAACTAACTGTCTCCCCACCCAATTATCAAAGCCCTGTCTTCTGTCATATTGGTGACATGACACAGATATTGTCAAGCAAAAGTAAACCGGGGCTGGCACTCGAAGGCAGCTCGTGAAGAGATGAGCAGTCGAACAGCCATATTCAATAAAAAAGAGGAACAGGATTCCTTTAGAAAATGTATTGCTGTTGTGGCAACGTGCTGCTGCCACTGAAGGGACTGATTTGTTATTTAGCATGTAGTCTTGGACTGTCTGTCATTCTGGGTGCTAATGCTCTGCTAAAATAACTCATTGGGAGCTGTCAGTGGGATGTTTACATAGGCCCCCAATCTTTTCTTCATACAAGGAAATTTTTTACTGGAATTCATCTTCTTTTGATCTCACATTCAAAGCAACAGCAGCTTGATAGACATGCAAGTCTGAAAGCAAATCCAGACGCTGAAGATAAACCGCCAGAGTATGACAGGCAGGAGCATCTAAAGCTTATAAAAATGAAGAGAACAGCATGTCGTCTGAGTATTACAATAGCAGAAATCAAGAGACATATTAGGTGGAACTGATCAGCCACAAAAACAGTTCAAAAGGCAGATCATAGAAACAGAAGACTAAGCTAGGGGAAAAAAAAAAATTGGAAAGATCTGCTTTACAGAGGCATCACCTCCTTTCTGAGTACCACAGCGTTTCCACTCCAGCATGTAAACTTAAGGGGAAAAAAAGAGGAGGGCTTGTGCTGCCTCTACTAACTCAGCAGTTCCTACCTCCAGCTCACCAATTAATTTGCCAAGTGTACGTTTCAATTACGTGTTATTCAAAGTGAAATAAAAATAGGACACTGTGCCACTTGTGTCTAGCCCAGCCCTCCAAAACCCCACAGGGACGGGGAATCGGTGCCTCTTCCTTAGGAGCCCGGGGAATGGCATCCCCCTGCTCAGCGCGAGAGGGGCCCTGGCCTCAGCCCCGGCCACCATGTTAGCCTGTGCGCCTTTCAAAGGGCTGAGTCTTGGGATGCTCCGGAGCTCTGCCTCTCCCACCGGGGCAGAAACATTAGTTCAGAAGATAATTTTATTTAAATTGAATTACGTGTGCCATGGAGTCCACAGATACGTACCAAAGATGACACTTGCCGGGAAACAATTGCTGAAACTTTCTCTAGAAATCCATACATTTTTAATTTTTCTTCCCCAAATAAGCTTCTTATTCTAATGGAAGTCAGCAAATATAATGAAAAAGTAATTCTCAAACAATTTTGTACTTAGAGCTGTTTGTTAACAAACACGGAACGAGCAGCAGTGTTAGGTTAAAGGGCAGCAGGATTCCACATTATAATTTAGCCTGCGGTTATTTCTGATTAAGAACACCCTCCGGGACAGCAAAGCAAGATCTTCTTTTGCAGCAGGCACAGCTTTTAAAATTAGCCTCTTCTGCATAATAAAACCAACACGAAAACTGTGGATTTAAAACTGTATTAACCAATTTGAAGTGGTGCAATCAGTTTATGTCGCGCTTTCTGCAAAACACCCTTCCCTGCCTTAGTCATGTCACAAATGTAAAAATGCCTCCTGGATTCTGAAACTGTTGTAAGAAAGTCACCTTCTGTCATGCTTATGTAGCTATCTAATGTGCTAAAGGCTGATTATTTATCTTTAAACTGTACTAGTTTAATCTTTTAAGGTCACCACTAATCTGCTCCAACCTTTTAAAAAATAGCAGCTTTCAAGACTTACTGCTGGAATCACTAAACTCAACGCTGAATGTCATTGTAATGGATACATTAGCCAGAATGAGCGCAGTTTTACAATGTAAACACCAAATATAAATCCCCACCTAAATGAGAAGAAAAATATGATCTCCATGCCAGGAGAAATGTCAGTAAATACGACCGACACCGTATTATTTCACACAAATACCGTTTCAAATCATGTTGCTAGCCCTCTCTCCTCCCCCTCCCTTCCCAGCACAAAACAATCAAAACTTGTGTATAATTTAAAGGATCATTAGCTGCTTTTTCTTTATCTTTTCCCTTCATAGCAGCAACTTTGCATTCCCACTGCAAAGCCTCACAAGTGCACTTGGAAGTTGCTCTAAGTCCAAAAAGCCCCTCACAGGTTATTTGTGTGCGTGTTGTGCAGAGACCCTTCTGTAGTCTTCTTTTCTCTTTTCCCCTAGACTTCTTCTGGACTTGAATGTCACAGTAGACCTTGAATGTGAAATGGTTTCAAGCTAATTGCTTTAATTGCTTGAAGATGTGCAGGCAGGTGAAACCTGATCCCCTTGGCCATTGTAGAGACCAGGAACAACACAGGAATGTTTACATAGTGGTTTGAGTTTAATAGACAGTAGAGCTGAGTTTCAGACAGCTAGCAAAAACACAGCTAATAGGTGACCTCTTAATGTAGTCCTCCTTTTTAAAAACAAAATACAATTTCATTTTATACAAGGCAATGTCACTAAATGCCAAGGTTATCTGCTTGACTTTTTGAGTGAGCATGCACTGCGTTGCACCTGACATTTATACCAGAAACTCTATCCTGAATGCATTTCCCTCTACCTTAAAACAAAAAGCACTTTATGTGTCAGTCACCTTACAAACAGATTAGAGCTGGATGGGGTTTCCTAGTAAAGTGCAGTCATTTTAATTTAAAATTGAGTGGTTTTCACCACTATCACTCTTCTTTCACCCCAAAAACACACAGCGGGGACTCCAACCTGAAACACCTTCCCCACTGCATCCTCTCACCTGGGCATTCCCACCCTTGGGTGGGGACCTGCACAAGCCCTCAGTGGGCTCTTCTGGAAAGGCAAAGTATGACTTTGACTGCTTTTCCAGAGCTTCCAGTACATTTGCTACACACTGTGAAGATACAGACCGGCTGCGATGCGCTTTTTCAAAGGCGCAGCTTGGTTTCACGCACAGCACAAATTCCGCAGCTCTTCCTCGGGCAAAATTCCTCCTGACTGAGAACAGCAGCATTTGGGGTCACTGAGAATCAGGCTTGCTTTCCAAGAATCATGAGGTAAGTAAAACACACTCGAAACCAGCCAAAGACTGGCGAGCAGGTATAGCCCAAGTGTGGAAAACAAAGCAGAAAGAGTGATTTTGGCAGTAGCGGTAGCATAAAGGTATTTACTGTAAGTCTAGTCCAAAAAACAAACACCAAAAACAGGTAATACCTAAATACTCACTTTGCTGGCACAGGCACTTCAAGTTTTGGTGCCAATCGGTTAAAATCCCTTGCATTGGGTAAATATTAGCAGGGAAATGACATGTATTACCTCCTGGACAATTAGGAATAAGTAAACTAGCATTTATGTAGGAATGAAAAAGGGAGGGCAGTCTGAGAAACAAGACTGGAAAAAGATTAAATGCACAGAGGCTGAAGAGGGGAGGCCAAACCAGCATTTACTTAGTACCAACGAGAAAGGAAAACAACCTTCAGCCCTACAAGTAAAGGGCACTTCCAGTCTCATCTTTGCAATTCTGCTCAGAAAGGTTCAAATTCTCCAGTATCCTATGCTGAAACTACCACACACACACACCCAGCAGAAGGGAAGAGAAGCAGGAGGAAGGCTCCTCTAGCCACTTCTGGATGCGACCACGGTTCACAGGAAGACAATAGAGGCTGGTTGCTCTGCTCTACCTTCCCTGTTATTCCTGATCTTCAGAAGCAAATGAGTAACTGATCTTAAATAGTACAGAACAAAGGGAACAATAGGAGCTAGAAAGCAAGCTGGGATACTTGGGAACATGCCTCTTTCTGTTGAGAGACAATCTCACCGGCACACACGCATGCACTGAGTTGTTGTCCGGTGTCCCCCCCATCACCTCCGAAAAGCTCAAATCCCAGCAAGCGTGGGGTTTTAATAGATTATTTTTTTTCCCCTCAAAAAGAGGGGGGAAAAAAGGAAAAAGTTCAGAATAGGAAAAAAAAAAAAAAACCACCCCGTGTCAATTTAAAGATTTAGTATAAACTCGTTCAAGCCTGTGGGAGGAACACTAAGTGGAAAAAGTAAACAGGGTCCCCCCCAAGTAGTTCCCCTGGAAGCGGAGCAGGCAGCCAGTGCCTGGTACCGCCGGCCGCCCGGCGCTGGGGAGGTCAGCCCAGCTATGCTAAACTGACAGGTTCAGTTTACAGCAGGCCAGCACTTTGTTTGGATATACTGGCCTTGCTCACCGCCAGCTTAACAACAGATGGCTAGAAAACTTTCATTATGTTGCAGAGGGCTGAACTGCAAACAATCGGGGAAAACTGTGAAAAGTTTAACTCTCTGCAAGCCGAGGGAGGAAGCGTTGGCCTGGCTGGCCGGCTTCTCGCTCCTGCCCTGGGCACGGGCACCTTTAAATTAATTAAAGCGGGATGGGATGATTAATCATACCTGCGCACGGGCCTGGGGATGCTTGGGGAAAAAAAAAAAAAAAAAGAATTTGCGATTTGACAAGGTCATTTCAATAAAAGTAGCATTCCAGGAGAAAATGGACTTTGACGGATTGCAAAGCTGATTTTAAACCTTCCTCAAGCCTGTGGCTTCAGGAAAGTTCTAGGAAGTTTTGGCAATAATCCTCCAACTGGGGTTTATCAAGAGTTTTCCGACGAGCGTTTTTCCATCCCCAGAAACAGAGTCTCCGTCCCTCGAATTCCCACTTCAAACTTTCGCACTTGACGGCAAGAGAAAGGCCGCCAAATAATCTAACACGCAGATCTGAATATGATTTATCCAAATCTGTGTATAATTTAAATATTCATTAAATTGATTCAATTCATATGCAGCCTAATATCTTTTAACGCTCTAAGGCAGGTTATAAATGCACCTTCCGAGGTTTAATTCAATTGACAATCTTATATACATCTCATCACTGGAAACGCATTATTTTATATTATTCAAGAAATGAACAAATCTGTTTTCCACAAATGTATTTTAAAAGCGACTCTTTCCTGTTATTGAAAGAAAATTGTGTTTATTACTCCTTTAGCATAGTGTAAACTCATAAACGTCAACAGAGAGTACAAGGAAAACTGTCAACTAAATATTGTTTCCTTCATGAGCTGCTCTTCCAAGTCAATTACGCCTTTCAACTTCTGGGGCATTGTATGATAAACTGGCAGTAAAAATCATTCACATTAATATACCATGGTGCCTTGCCTGCAAAAGGTAATTAAAGAAGTAAATGACTCATAAGAATAGACATATTAGCTGCAAAATGAAAGGCAACTGAGCTGCCACATGAAAATATGTACCATTAAGATACTGCATTTTCATATTCCTGTAATCAGCTTCAGTAGACTAATGCTTATTTAATCCAGTTCTCTGCTAAGTCCATCAACAACTGTTTTTTGCTGTTTTCTCCTTGACTGAACATTATGTGTGCAGGTTTGGAATAAATACTGCAATAAGATTTTTGCATAGTCAATTGAAGAACAGGTTTTTTATCTTTTAAAAACTATTTTTCTTTCCCACCAAGAGGAATACAGCAGAGAAGGAAACCAAGAAAACCCCTGTTTTCTGGGCTTCTTCCAGTGCTGATACGCTTTGAGTGAAATATATACCCTGTTTCCAGCGTGCACCATTTTGATTCACAAAACTATTAGCAGGAAAAACAAGCCTAATGACTCCATCTTCCAACTCTCCTGTTCTTCATGTAAGAAATGCTTTCCCTTGTTGATGCATGCTTTCATTAGGGTTAGAAAAATGAGACTGATTTTCTCTTTCTGAAGTCTTTGAGGCAAGGTGGGGCAAGGAGAGGAGCAGGCACCGCTGGCTTTGGGGAGCAGATGGAGACATGGGCTGGGGAGCCCGAGGAGCATCGCCCTCAAACGATGCACATCCCAACAACCTGCCCTCCTACCCCTGACTTTTGGAAAGATTCAAATGACAAAAGACCCAAACTCCAACCCCACATAGACACCGGCCCAGCATCCTACCCATGCAGCAGGACCCCCAAGCTCAGCACCAACATGTACTTCTGCTTCTTGGAGCTCAGGAGCTCACCCTGCCTTCGGGCGCCACATGCTGCACGTCTCAGACCACCCCTGCTCTGTGGCCATCATATAAACCCAAGCCTTTTGGTAAAGGGAGTTGGGATTAACTTCCCAAGCTGTGTCCCCCTCCTCCCAAAGGGATGGCAGAGAGATGGTAAAATTCAGAGAACAAAGTACATTTGTCTCCATCCTCCAAAATAACACCCTGCAAAATACTCAAAACATTTATAACTCATCCTGTTTGCGAGCAGTAATTAAAATATTCTTCTCCTCACAATAATAGCTCTGTAAGGCCACGATCCAAACTGCTTTTGACTGCACAGCTACCACAATTATTTCATTTTCTAAAGTATGGGGTGGAGTTAACTCCAGTATCTCAGCTATCACTATGGTGCGACTGTTGACAAATGCTGAGTTTTCTAAAAGGCAGATGCTGTGAGTGTACCATCCATCCTTTATTTACTGTGCCCGACAGAGGTTTATCCTTGCAAAAAGAGATCTTTCAATAAAAATCTGAACACAATGCTTTGGAACCTGCATTATATGTTGCTTATTTATCACTATCAGTATAAAATAGTATAAGACTTAAATAGTATAAGATTTAAAATGTAGGATCAATCATTATTTAAACTGTATTATGGCGTCTCCATTTGAGCAGACATCACTTTGTACCCACAATTAATGAGCTCTAGTCCTTTTTCTAATTAAGGAACAAAGGTTCTCGTGTGCAGAGTATAGAGTGACACTGTCTAGAGAACACACATTTAAATAGAAGAGAATCCTTCTAATTACCTTAAAATAGGATTTTTAATATTCAGGAACATAATAGGATCAAGAAATTAGAGCATTTCCAACAGCATTTACAAATAAATCATTACAAAACACTGTTAAAAGGTAATAACGCGTCCCTAAAAATAATGGGACCTTACGGAAACTATTGCCTACCACTTCCATATTTGTATAATTAACCTTTGTGCATTGATACAGGGAAAACGCAATACAGAAATTATTTTATATACGTATATATGTAGAGACAAATCCAAAAAAAAATGAGGAGTCGGCTATTAGAGCATAAAATACTTTAGGCTCGCGTAGATTAGGATCCAAACACATAATTAAGAAAGTCAGAAAGGTAACCTCGCTTTATCCAGTAATTAGGGCTGTTAGAAATAGGATACCGTCTCTTAAAAGTGTTACAAATATACCGCACTACTAAATAACCTGCACTGCTGGGAAAGTATACTTGCTATCAAGGGCAAAGCTGCTATACACTGAGGTAACAGTAAATGACAGACTGTTGTTCAAGTCCATTAGCTGCTATGTGATAGGAGCACATTCACTAGCACACGACCTGTGAAAAATCTTAGATCTCTTTAAATCTTTGAATTGGATTGCTGCATTAATTCTTAAGAACTGCAATCCTTCAACCAAGTCAAATTACCCTCATTAACAGGGGAAAAACTGCCTCTGCAATAAGTTAAAAAAAAAAAGATATTTATTACCTATAATCACTTTCACGTACTTCACCTGGAAGTGTGACAAACCGGGACAACAACTTCAGAGGCTGGCACCAGTTCAGCTGCTGGTGGGGCTGGGACGGAGGGGACGCGCACGCCGTGCACGCGTAGCTGTCTGGGCATGTGCTGGCATGTTCCTGCGCCGACGTTCAGCGTAAATAAATGTGCTTCTTGGGGGGAAAAAACCTCAATGAATGTTCTAAGAAAAGAAAAATCACTAAGAATAAGCACAGGCACTGAAGCGATCTGTGTGTGTGCCACCGAAATAACCGCAAAAGAGGAGGGGAAATTCTTCAGTTATTCAAGGCTTGATTAGAACACTACTTCATAATTAGGCATGTTACAAGTATTGTCATCAACCAGAAAATTCATGTACTAACTAAAAGGTCTCAGAAGCTGGCTCAAGCCTTCTATTCATTAACAACATCTGCTATTAATGTTTAACCCTCATAAACATGCACAAAACATTCAGCATTCAACAAAGATTAAAAATAAATATTTTGTTGTTCTATTTTATCCGTGTGCTGAGTGGCACAGTTCTGCGAATATCAAGAATCGCTAAAACAGCCATAGAGATAACGGACAAATATTTGGTCTTTGTTGGAAAGAAGATATTTCTTTCTCCAGTCACTGCTTCTCTGCACTTCAGATGTTACAGCTTCCGAGCACAGGCCAGTGCAGCACAATAAACAGCAACGCAGACATACACACATACATACACCTATACGATGGTATGAATCATTTATTTTGAAGGTGAGACTCCCTGGAACAATTTTCAGGCCGAGCGTTTCAAAGGACCCTCTGTTTAAATTTTTTCTAATTTAAAAATGAGCGTTCCTGGGGACGAAAGATTCACTGCGAAACGGGGAGCTGAGTGAGTCCAGGATCCAGAAATGAGAAACAGAGCGTTTCATCTTCATTTTACTGCTCCCAGTCCAGATGAGAGCCCTGATCTCGCACTCGGATCCTAACGGGCAGATCTTTGGAAGAGTCTTTGGAAAGACTCATTTCCACCACTGTGGTTTTAATGTAAGCGTAGCAATCTGCTTGTGCAGGCTCATTTACAGCGCGGAGACAGAGCTAAGCGGTGAGCTAATGCAACCCTCTAATGACTCCTGGAAACGCATCGGGACATCCTCCGTCCCCGTCCCTCTTGCCGCAGATGGGTTCGGTAGCGCATATTGCAGCCTGTCCCCACCTGGGCTCACAGGGACAGCCCTGGGCACCGGAGCACCGGGCGTGCAGGTCCCACAGCACCCTGCCTGCACCTTCTTGCCCGTACATCCACCCTCCCTCCCGCCCCGCCACCGCCTCTGCGCAAGCCCACCCCAGGTCTGCGCAGAATCCGTGGTACCGGCGTCAGGCGGGCGAAGATCCAGCCCCCACTCAGCTGACCGCAATATTTTTCATTTGCAGCCACACCAAAATACAAACCCAAGCCACAAAACTAATGAAAAATACAGCTTTTTTGTCTTCAAACATGACATTCATGGCGGATTCGCTGTCTGCATGTTGCAGCGCGCTCTATTCTTAGCACCGTGCCTTTTAAAGTTAGGCCCATTATTTTCTACGGTGTATCAAGATCAGTATGTATAACATATGCCATATTGTTGACACTTCCCTGGATGTACTGCATGCCATATGCCTAAAGCACTAAAAGGGGTGATGAACAGAGTGGCAATACTGAAAGGAGAACAAGATACACCGAGCATGTTGAATGAATTCAGTTATATAATTCAGCCAATAAGGGTTTCCATACATTTAACAACCTCCTTCCCCCCCCGCCTTTTTTTCGCCTCTCTGTATAAAAAATGAATTTAACAACTTTCCGCTGTGAAAAGTTGACACGCTGGACACGTATTCAAAGCAAACATTTAATCACAGTGGGCCCACCAGGTCTAAAAAGTATACATGTAAAGATAGATCATATATAATCACACCAATAAAACAAACAAAAAAGGACAATTCATACCTTTTAGCAATAAACTAAAAAAATAAAACATACAGGTCTGCTCTTGCTTCTACTTGTCCTTTATTTTACCTTTCATAAATCTATACCCCAAGTCCAATTCCTAGAACTAGGGAAGATGTCATCTTGCCCATCTTTAAAGGTTTATTTACTAGTTTCTTTACTAAGAATTATTATTTGAAGAACCCAGAAACTAATGCTCTCTTACACTACAGTATTTTTGTCCCAATCTTCTGGAACGGATTATAAAATTGAAATGTAAGAAGGAACACAGCCGAGCTATATTTATAACAAGAACGCTGCTCTTCAGCATCTGATACATACACATGTGTATCCTCATTTCTATGCCATCCCTCCGCACACTCTAATGGGTACACTAGCTGCATATTCGTCATGAAAAAAAAAAAAAAAAGAGAAAAAAAAAAGGAACTGACTCATCACTGAGAACAGTTTTGACAGTGCTTGCATGCAGAGCCCTGGCAGAAAGGTTCAAGCTATTCAGTTCACCACTGGCGACCAGCTACAAACGACATACCTTGGATTGAATGAATAGTCAGGAAAAACAAAACCATGCAAACTCTCGGCACGGGTATGGGCTGGTTGCACAGATGAACCCTGGTCTAATCTCCAAGTTTAGTCCTTGGAGCTATGTGCCACCTGGAGGAAGGCATGTCTGGAAGCGGGTATCACTACAGGAAACTCCTACCAAGTTTCCACTGCTGAGACACCATAAAGGTCCCAGGGAAAAGGGAAGAGCATTGTGGAAACGCTCAGTGTGTGCACAGGGCACTTCCAGGGGAGCATCCCGCCCGGCACTGGGCCCAGGGCAACGCATGGGGAAGCAGGTTGCTCTCCTGGCATACAGGGAGCACGGCTGTTCCTCACAGGGATGCTGCTAATGCTCTCGAGCTAATGATGCCACACAAAGCTGAGGCTTCCCCGTCCTCTGTCGTTAGTGCCACCATACACCCACAGGCAATGGATCAAAGGGGCTATGAGAAGATAAGGAGAATCCATTTTAATTTCAAAACATGAAAATTCTGGCACAGGAGATCACTAAAGAAGATCAGTTCTGTTATGTTTCAGTACTGTGTTGAAGGGGAATGCTGCATTTTAAATGTACATGCACATACCTATTCATTTGAGTAAGCAACATCATTAGCAGCATAAAACAACATAAGAGGAACATGGGACTTTTGTTAAAGTGGAAGGCAGAATCCTCTCTGTGAAAAACATCAAAGAAAAAGAACACATGCTGATGTTTAAAAACAGTCTATGTCTAACACGGAACATCAAGACTTTAAGAAAAACCCACACAAACCAACAACACCCCCCTTGCTTCACGATATTTTCCTTAGAAATAAATCTAGCCCTTACCGCTGACCAGAAATTAGCTGTCACTGCCTGTTTAAAGCATTGGTTCTATAATCCACTAGTGAGTATTCAGATAAAAATTTATATACACAAGTTTCACATTGTCAAAATTAGGACAAGTGGAATTTTTTGAGTGGAAACACTTGCACTTTATCAGTATTAGACCAGAGAAAGTAAAGGGGGGCATATATCCCAAAAAATTAGAACGGTTTGAGGGGCCTGCAAGGGCCAGCTCTGGTCCTGCTCGGGGCTTTCTGTGGGGGAAAACAAAATTAAAAAAAACAAAGCAAAGCAAAAAAAAAAAAAAAAAAGAAAGAAAAGAAAAAAAACCCTTTGTCCTGCAAAAGCCAGGTCCGTACAGCTATTTGCACAGGGAACTGGTGAACAGGTACCACCTCCTGTCAGCGTCCCTGGCTTTGTGCTTTTAATACATTACACTTGGCCATGCGACGTCAAGTAATGGAGCAAAAAAGCTTTTTACCTCCTGGTCTCTAACTCAGGGCTGGTCCAAGCAGAGTATAGCCAAACTTTCTACTAGCTCTTGGCGACGTTAGTTCGATGGACTCCATCCAGTTCCTTGTGGACTACTGTCCATATTAGGAAAAAATCCCCACTTGACATTGGCACTGGGATCCAGCCCTATCCGCAGACACCGGCAGCATTACGGATTGTTCCTTGGAAGCCAGGTTGAGACACAAGGACCACAGCCATGCCAGTGGGCCCATGATCCTTCATAATTAGTTTTCACGTAAGGCAAGAAACAATCCTACCAGGGCTAATTAAAACATCTCTTGTGCTTGCACTGTAAAAAAACCCACAGGACTACACATCAGCAACAAAAACAAAAGTAAAAAAAATCCCCTAACCCACCCTGTGGTGAACTTTGTTTCCTTTTTTGCGCAGCGCTTGTGACGTTCACAGGAGAGCTCAGAAGGGTAAAAGGGCATCGCTAACATGGCAGCTATTTAATTCCACCAGGCAGATCCCCGAGACCTGTAACGAGCATCTGCTTCCTACCCATCAGGCCATTAATCACCGAGACTCCTAAAAGGTTCAATTCATGTGCCCACTCAGAGAACTCATGAGATGCCTGATAGTCATATGTCATTTGAGAAGGGAACAGAACTGTATTCTTCTCTGAACTGATGTAGCTCCTATTACCAAGAGACTCTCTCCCTTGGGAGCAACCAGGAGAGAGAAATGAAGGAGAGCTGACTCAAAGCTCTGCCTTGCAAAGACACATAATTGATGCAGAAGGGGAAGAGTTATAAGGAATCTGCCAATAACCTTATTTTACCAATAATCTGGGGAATTGGTGAAAGGATTTTGAAAGTGGTGAAAAAAAATCTTTAATTTTTACTAGATATGCCCTAGACAGGCCAGCAACTCTCCAGCAAAGACTGACCTCCTCCTTGGATGAGAGCTTGGCAAAAGCAAAGGAGGCTTTTCCCATCTTAAAATTGGACCATTTCTACTACTGATTAACTTCACTCTTCTTGGGAGCCTTCGAGCAGCTGGAGGTGATGCCCAGGCACCAAGCGTGCTCACAAATCCTTTGCTTCCCTTGATATCCACTGCTTCAAAAATCTCAATCCTTATCTACTGATCTCTTAAAAGCCTGGGAGCTACTAACCTGGGAGACAACTCCAGCTACTTAGCATAGCACAGCACTCATGAGTCCAAGCACAAACGCGGGGTGTCCCTGGTGCCCAGGGGACCCTGGCTCCATCTCACTCGGGGCACGGCAGCAGTGAACCCGGGGTAAACTGACCCCCCTCGCATACCGCTTCCCCCGACCAGGCTGAAACGTGACACATACATACATCGTTTGACAGTGCCATTTCCTGGAAATGATAGCTGAAAAGAAAAGAGTACAAAAAAGGGGAAGACATACTTTCTCAGCTTAAAAAATATACATGGTTGTATAGCTCTGCATTTAGGGGAAAATTAAGAAAGAGCAAGCCATCATTTATCCTGCCATCTTGCTTCTTCGTACTGCTTTTCCTCATTTAATTACTGCTCTATCAGGTAAACTAATAGATAAAACAGACAAAAATATAAAAACCTAAATGCACCTCAGCAATTGTTTCACATCCTTATTAGTTTTCCTGGAAATAGTCCGTGTCTCAATAGACATTCTCTTCCCCTCCCAACTCCAAATTTCAGCAATGACAATTTTTCCCCTCAAACTAGACCGTGAATCTAAGTTTCAGGCAGCCTGGCATATTCACTGCCACTTGATACTTTCTCTCTGGCACCTTTTGATCTCTGAGGCTTTGGAAACACTAAGCTGAACTGATCTCCTGCTGTAATTCATAATTACCAATTCACAGCATTTTTCAACACTCTGTAGATGTCAGTCTGCTGCTTAGGAGTTAGCATACAATTGAAAAATGTTGAAATTTGTTAGACAATTGAGATTTTTTTCAAAATTTCCCCATTCCTCCCGAGTGCTACAAAACCCATACTGAGCTGCTGCTGTCACTGAAGAGCCAACTTGGATGGCTGGTGCTTCACAGAGCAAAAAGAGGCAGAGGGGCTGCTTTTGAAGGGTTTGCAACATTGAAAGGGGGTTTATGATACATAAACAGCCTTTTTCAGGTTCAAAAATCCTCTTCTCCCACTCATCACCACTGTTCCTATTAGCTCCATCGGCCTGCAGCTGACCCCCAGCAGGCAGATACAGAACGTGGCTCTACGGGCGAGAGCCGTGCTCACCCCTCGTCTCTCGGCGTGAACTCGTCACCGCGATCCTCTCGCTCCAACGCAGGAGAAACGCAAATGGCCACCGCGGGCCACGGCTCGGTCCCAGCCCAAACCGCAGCCCACGGAGTGGGCAAAGCTGCCTGTGCGGAGGCTAAAGGGGTCGTCAGGGCGGCCACCTTTGTACCCAGAACACAATCTTGGCTATTGTTCTACGGTCATGAAAAATTAAGCTGGACGGTTAAAATTTCCCACTCTTGAGTTTTGATATGAGGCCCCATAGTATGTTTTGCTCTTGTGGTTACCTATGGGACCTTGAGCAAAGGAAGTCCATGCTGGGAGTGAATGTAAAATATGGGACCGTGCAGGCTGCAGAGAAAGTCTTAACCAGAAGTGTTTGAATTAAAACAAATGTTTCACTGGAGGCTTGATCTTTCATTTAGCTTGTGCCCTGAGTTCTCTTGCAAACAACTAGCAATACACAGCCCTTCTGAAGTGATCTTAAAGTCCTTCAATTAAATTAAAAAGCCTCTTTTCCACCACCTGAATTTTACAGATGGGGCGACTAAGGCACGGAGATGAGAATGGAAACAATATTTGTGAACTAAAACCAGACACGGAGTTTTGAACATTTAAAAGTAGAATTACATACAAGAAAACTTTTCTCTGGTTGCTCACTAGCGTAACTAAGCTCAAACCCTTACCGGTCCTCTCTTCAGTATAATCAGTGGGTTTACAAATTGGTAAATCCTCATATTCAATTTTTGGTGCTGAAAACAAAACAAAACAAATGTTCCTTGTAATCTTTAAACAACCGGAAGACACCTCAATGGAAACATTTCAGTACTTCCCTGTTGGGCAAAGAATCATGCCAAAAACCAACATCCCGCTGGCTACAGCCTGGCTGTGCTGCAGGTTAACACTGCACACAAGTCCTCCAAGCCATCACAGGCAAAGAGAGGTCTCACACCAAAATCCCAGCCCAAAATACTCCCCAGACTCCGGAAAAGTTCAGGTCCAGATCCACATCTTACACCTCAGGTTTATATCTAAACCAAATATAAGGATTCTCTTGATTTCTTCCAAAGAATAGTCTTTTAAGACATAAGACTCAAGAACCAATAAAAAAGGTAATTTAACAATATCTCTAGTGTGTCACCAATCGTTTAAAGGGCCTTGAGGCTGCTGCATTCCCACTGCAGTACAGTAGCTTTCCCACCCTGCTGGTTTTCAATTGACACCCTCTGTGCTGATATTTTTTTCCAACTTAAGCTCAATGGCGTTTTTTAAACTTCCCCTCAGAGCTGATATCCTCCACTTGTGCCACCGCTGGGCCCCAGCAGCACCACTGCGGGCAGGGCCAGGGCAGGGCATGGGCTCCACTAGAGCCCACAGCGGTGGGGCAAGGGGTCTCCTCTGTACCACCCATGGGACAAGGTTCAGGAGAAGGGAGAGACTTAAATTTAGATGGAAGAAGGCAAAATGGGGAAAAAAGAAAAAGAAGGGAAAAAAATAGTGGCTGTTGATCAGGATCCCACAGCACTAACTAACCTCTCATTTGCCAGGGCATCCACCATTTGCTGACTAATCTGAGTTTTTCTTACAAAAAAGGCAACAAGAATGACCCTCGTGGACATTTTGCCTGTCTGAGCCTGAACATTGCTTGGAAGACGGAGTATCTAAGACGGGGGAATTGCTCCCTTCATCTTTGCTTGGCATGAGTGGGATTGTCATCGATTCTGATTTTCAGAAATTTTGAGCACAGCCCAAAACGTCATGAACCACTCACAGATGGTGCTGCAGCACCAGCCCATGCCACCATGGCCTCCCATCCTGCTGCTGCCACACTCAGTGGCGAGCACAGGACAGGCACATCTACTCCTGAACGGCTGCAACCTCTAACAATTTCTGCATGGCCCATTAGTGAACCAAACACAAGCGTGCTGGCCTTCCACCTTGGCTTCTGGTGCAGAACAGCAATGGGGGTTATTAACAGAAAAGAGCAGCAGGGAGGAAATAGGCGTAAGACCACCACTTAAAATACACTTAACTACTGCAAGTGAAATTAATAGTAATAAAAAATAAACTCGTTCAAAAGTTTTCCTTTGCAAATACCTATAGCATACCCTACCACCAGCATCAGTAATAAGTTTTCAAATGGATAACTGCTAAATGAATGTATCTGCTAAAGGAATCATTTTTTTTTTGTGCACTCCAAGGTTATGTGTTTAGCAGGCTTCGATACTTCAATGAAAAATTGAGGTGGCAATGATTTGCAGACTAAATTAATGTTAAATACTTCAAAGAACTGGACAAACAAGTCAGCAGCAAAAATTTTATGGGTTCACTTCCTTCAAGGGAACTTAAAGAGCCAGCATTTTATTGCTGTGAATTCTAGTCACTCCTTTTACCCCTCAGCATCTGTTTGAAATATGTAGTAGACAATTGCTTTTTTGGCTCTGACTCAGGTGGTTGAAATACAGGACAAACAGACTACTGTATATAAGCTTTCCTCCAGCAATGAAAATTTTTATTAACTCTCTTGCATAGCAAACTCGGCTGCCTAGCTTCCAATCCCTATAGAATCATCAAGGAATGTGGCTAGTTATTAATTCTGGTGGTCAAGCATGGGGTGGATATGCTGAGACTTGTCTGCAATATGTAACCTCACATTTCAAAAAAAAAAAAAAAAAGAAAAAAAAGCTACAGAAGGAAGGAAAAAAATAAATGAGTTCTGTTTAGTTCATCATTCATATGTGTAAAATTCCAACCTAAATACTAGCTCTGTACATAAATATGTCAGCCTTGTCAAACGCTCCAGCCAAAGAAAACACGGCCCATGGTGGAAGGGTTCAGAATTACCCTCAGAGAGAGCCATGAACCTGCCCCACCTTCCGTCGCGGTGTTAAATTCAGGAGCTTTCTCACATTGGTGTTTCATGAACACTACCTGCAAACGCTGCCTAAAAATTACTCTTCTCACCCCACCCAGCTGAAGCACCAGGGAAAAGAGAGAAGGAGGAGGACAAAGGTACATAAACCAAAAAAGAAGGTCCTTGAACTCCAGGAGACTTAACTTCATTTAAAAGGATCCTGACCACCTGTAACTCCTACATTCATTGCTTCTGCATCCTCAATACTACCTGTGTAGTGGTGACCACCTTCGCAAAGGTTTTGATCACTGAGAAGCAATGCGAGATGGTTTCCAGCATTTAACGTTGAGTAGAACACCCTCTTTAAAGTTGTGGTTATGGGCTAATCTGAGTCAACCTTTGGCTGTTGTGGTGTATTACAGGCTGCTTTTAGCCTTCTGTTGTGTTTCCAATGTCATAAATACCTAATAGCAGTGATCAACATTTAAAAATAAACACTTGCCATGTATTTTCTACAAAAAAACAACCACAACTGCCTGAAATCCCACTGTTTTGCAGATATTATCAATTTTTGTAATTTTAGTGAATACTTAACACATAGATTATTAAATGGTTGGACTTTGGTTAAAGGTCCCCTTCGATTCTGCTATACTTTTGAGAAACAAGGCAACAGTCTACAGCTATCTGTCTATTTGTTCAAGCTAATTTCTGCACCAACAAATTTAATAGTTTAAATGAGTCTGTTCCACCAATGCCATAAATCAGAGAACGTGACTGCAACGTGAAGAGTGTGGTGAGCCATCAAGGGCTGCACATTGCACACTCTTCTGTACCACGACATGTCCTGTGACACTGAATCTCCCTGCTCTCATACACCACGACCTGAAGCAATGTCCTTACACCATTTTCTGGTCATCACACCCCATAGGTATCCATTTGATCTTCCATTTCTCTGCCTATTTCCCCAGGGGACAGCACAGAGGAGGATGCTTCTCATCCCTTCCCCTGCAATTGCAGTTGCTGGATGAGAAGAATGCGACTCTTATCTCTCCTATTTCTTACTGCCAGTAAAAAGCAGTTTCCCTTCCAGCTTTCAGCCCCTGCTCACCGTTCGTCAGGAGTGCAGGCTCTCCGGCACCTCGGTTCATCTGGCGAGCACTCGTTGCGCTGCTGAACATCAGCTCACGCAGGGAGCGCCCGTCGCTAGCCCCGGCTGCCTCTTCAGCAGCTCCCTCGCAGACAGATAGGATATTATAAGCACCACATGTGGTGGCCAAATAGCATTGATATCTGTCCTGAGGCTTGTTTCTGCCCTGACAGCTCCCAGCACACCAGGTACCTGCTGCTACCATCACCCTCCAGCTCCCGCCCGGCAGCCACAGCCATTAGCCTGCAAAACTGTGTCCAGTGTCTCCGGGCATCTCATCAGAAAGCATTGTAGATGTGCAGCCTCACAGATACACGACTGCTATAACTCACCCGTGTCCAATTCATTCCTAGAAAGGAATTGTTCAAAGCTGGAATCCACCGGAACAAGAAAGGTCAAGCCCTGTAACCCTTAGGGGACAAGCTCAAACCCTCTCTCCAAACGAAGCCTGCCACGCATGGACTGTAGCAGGAAAGCAATTTTGATGCACAACCACAGCACACTTTTCCACATCTACCAAGTCATACTGACTCCAAAAGAGCACCCTCTCCATGAAATGGGAGGTGCTAGATGAAAAAATGCAGATTGTTCTGAGGAAACCTTGAAAAATGAGGTATAAGTCCATGCTGGAAAAGGACATTCATACTATTTGTCATATTTTCCTTAAATCATTTACCTAAAAAAGCCAGCAAACCATGCCAGTAACATAAAGTAATGGTTCTCCAACCAAGCTCTCAAAGCTACACCCAGAGGACTGTAAACTCCGCCTGCTATTCACTAATGAGTAGTCAGCTTTTGTCACCATGTAGATAAGGAAAGGAAGCAGATGCAAAGTACCCTATCATACAGCATGCAACCTTCTCCAATACATGGGATGTCAGAAAGTCCACAGAGACACCGTTATAGTTTAGAGAGCCCACAGTCAACCATTTTATCCTTTCAATATGGTACTTTGGAGAGATAAATATATTGAAACCACAGCCAGATATAAAGTCCTAGATGCAGAAGAATCCATAAACTTTCCATAAACAGGCAGTATTTTCTGCTTAAGCATTTTTGGTTTATGCAATAGCATGGCACGGCCCTGAGCATGATCCTCTGAGTGAGCAGGTCTTCTGTTACCACAAAAGGGCTCCGGATCTCTCCAGCTCCCCACACCTTCTGAGGTGCCTGAAGGAATCCTATAGGTGCTTTACAGGAAGTTGTGCTAATCTGTGTCTTAGGCAAATAAGGCACTAAACAAGCACTAAGTGCCAGATTAAATGCTGCACATAATTCTCATAATAAATTGTGAAAACAGTAAAAAGCAAAAGCACTGCAATAAATTGCTCCCAGGGTTGCCTGATCCTGCAGCCCTGAGCCTCAGGCATTGCTTCAGTGCTGGTGCTGCCTTACCCAGTTACACAGCGGTTCCCTTTGGTGGAAGAGAGATGCTCAGCCACAGGACCTCACAGGCTTTGCCCGGCAACACCTTGTGCCTTCAAAGTATCACCCTGAGAAAGAGATGGAGCAGGTAACCACATCTCGCCCTCGCTAAAGCCATGGGGAAGGTGGCCTGAGCAGGCATCTCCTTGCTCTGCCACCTCATTTTGTTCAGACAAACCACCGCAGAGTGCAGGAGTGGCAGGGAAGGAGAAACAACACGGCAGGCTAGAGATGGACAAACTAGTTTTATCAGCAATACTTGACGTGCGCATACACACTTTTGAAGAACAGCACTGATCTTCAGAATTTTTTAAAATTGTGTTCTGGTAGTTATTTTCTAGCCTGAAAGCACCCCTTGAAAAACACAGCAAAACTCTGGGAAACTTGCCTGCTTTCCTCATATTCCGTTTTCTGGATAAAAAACATGGCCTTTTAATTTAAATGTTGCCACCTGTTGTCTTTAGCTGCTTTTTTTTTTTGGTCACCTCCACTCTTAATTCTCATTTAATATTCAGTTTAAGTTCCCAGGATGAAGCTGGATCCTGCAGTACGAATTCAGGATGTTCAGCAGAACAGTTCTAGGAGTTGCCAAAGTAGCACATCGCCTCAACTAGTTGCATAACTTAATTACGGTTTATCTGATAAAATGTCACCTTCATACAAGAGACCCCAAATAACATGCTTTCCCTGAAATATCCGGAGTCTGATTCATCTGTTTTACTCCTGCCTTATGCTGGCTTAGCACCACGGGCAACAGCAGCAGCGTTACACTGACATGAAGCTGAAATAAACGCACGGAGAGACAGACACATCGCAAACACACAGAAATTAATGTGCTTTTCACTGCTGTTCGTGTACAAACACACAGGGAAAAAAAATCTTTTTTTCCTTTTCTTCCTTGCTTTTCGCAAGTTCCTGGCTATCATTCTGAAATGTAGATATTCCCATCATGCCTCGGTGTTTTTCAGCCCCATGATGCCCTCACTTTTGATTGTGTAGATGAAGTTGAAGTGCACAGGGTATTTACTGATCCAGTTATCTTGTTCTGTGACAGGCAGAATCAATCAATCAAGGGGCCAGCTTTATGCTTACGTATTCCAGGCACATCTCCGCACTTCAGGATACGAGATCACAGTGTTATCCAGCCAAATTTGATCAACAAATGCAGTTCCCCTGTGCCACAGCAATCTCAGATGAAGATGTTATTATGTGGAACTGAGCAAAGTGATAAAGACAGTACAGAAAAGGGAGGAAAAGTCCAGCTGGACCTTTCTGACAGCCTCTATATACTACGGCTGCAGCATCCCTTTTTCTGAGGCTAACAAAAATAGCGCATTCCGGAGTAGCTGTTGCAAAATGCTTTCTGGCCACCCTGTATGTGTTGGTACTTAATGAAAGAAATATTATGCCACAGAGTTTGCTAACATATTCTTAAATGTTGGATAACAGATTACAACCCTTGCCACTGTATTTAGAGAGATTTTTAAAAAACAGGATCACATACTGTATTTTTCATTACTCTGTTGTGAACAAGCCTTACCAAAACCTGAAAGCCCAAAAATATATTTTAAAATCACAACTGGCTTAAGCAACCTTTAAGTATTTTTATTTTTTTTTAAATCCCTTCTAGAAAAAGATGCATGTGAATGTGCAAATGTTTAAGTCTGTCTCAAGGATAGTTGACACCACGCTTTTATTTTGCCAATAGCTTTTCACTTTGCTATTGCCCTACAGTTATTTTACATTATTTAATCCAAAATACCATCTTTTTGATTCTACCTTTCTTTGCATTTTAAATCTTTAATGGGAGCCTTTGGCAGTCCATGGGCACAATTATTAGATATCTGCAGAGAGAAATTGAAAAATTAATCATACTTTCCATTTTATATTTCTGTACTATACATAAAAATTATCTGGTCTTAAAGCTGCATTCTGTGGTCTTCTGATATTCTCTCCCCAACATGGTAAATACTATGCAAGAATCAGTGTATCTTACATTCAAATCTCTGCAGCTAAACACTTATATAGAGAATGCTGTGTTCTCTTTTCAAGTGCAAAATTTATTTCAGATCATTTTTCAATTAAAAGGCATCTGCTGCTACTTCTTCTGTTACGCGCCTAAAAAAATCAGGGTAAAAAGTACCCTAGACTAATCATATTCATGATATTGAAGTTGTTTATTACCCTTTTATGGGCTTGGGTACTTAAATTACAGTTTTCCACAACTGTATGCAAAATGTGTAACAGAATCCTTATGCAGTTTGTTATAGAAACTGATATATGCATTAATCTGACCTTTGTCTAAATAGACCCTTAACCACAGGGAAAAAAACCCAAAGGCATCTATCAGCATGTGAGCAGTATCAAAACTGCTAAATCTATTAACTTTGTTTTCCTTTCACTATTATTAAACTGGAAAGCAAAATTCAACTGGAAAATTATGCCATTTGAGTTCCCTTGTCATCATGTAATAAGTATGAGAAATATATGTGCAATAGCCAAATGGCCAATAGACAAAACACCCACTCCAAGTGACGTACTGTTTTCCATACCACTCAGACAAAATCAAAACAACAGAGCTGTTGCAAACAAAAACAAAATAACATTTCCCATAAGCATTCCAGACAGAGAAAATTTACAGGAAAAGAAATCTGGGAAAAGACCCAGAGCGAAGTGAGTGTTTGTACCTCCAGCCGTAAAACCCACTTCGGCAGAGCTAGTAAACAACAGTTTAACATTAAAAACGCATAAAGGCTAACAATTGATTAATTGTCAAACTTTGGAGTTAAAGATTTACATCAGACGGGAGGACGGGGTTGCTGGCACGGACCCCGGCGGCAGGGAGGTTCGGCTGCCCACAGCCCGGCCCTCCGGCCCCAGCCAAAGGCAGATGCAGCCAAGGAACATGTTTCATTCAGAAAAGAGCAGGATGCGAGCCGGCACGGGGAAAAGCCCCAGCGATAAAAAGGCAAGGAGAGGAAAGTAAACAATCAGGTTGATTGCTTCGGAGCAGTATGTTCTGCAGAGACTTCAAAAAAAAAAAGAAGAAAATCCAGCTTTTTTTTTTTTTTTTTTTTTGGAAAGTCCTTCCAACTCTCTGTGCAGCCTGGCGGAATAACAACTTTAAAAAGTGAAGATGTCGCTTTTTTATAGCTGACTCACATTTATATAACTTTGTTAATGCATCTGCTCCCTGGAAGTTACAGTATCTGTGTTTAGCTGCGATACCTGCCCATAAATCGTGGCAGCGCGGCGAATATCAACAGCTGCATTTTACTATTTCAGCCCGTCAGCTTACAGTGTCTCCATCACAGCGAATTCCTGTCAGCTGCACTCTCGCTAACACAATTCCTATGTTTTGCCTGGCAGTAAATGGACGCTCCTGCCCCAGCATCATCTAAACAACTCTGTTAACATTTGCCCCCGAGCGTCTCTCTCTTTGTCCAGTCCCTGTCTTCTAACAGATGTCATCCAAGTCTAATCAAGCATAAAATGGTCATAAATATTTCTTTCTGGTAGATTTCACATTCGCATTTCATGCAGGGACATGATATTTTTCTGCTACCTCCAGGGAGTACCTAATGCAAAAACCAGTTACTTACATTCAAGGCTCATGTTCCTTTAGTAAAATGCAGCACGTGTTCTCAGTTCAAAGACATAAAAAGGCACAAGACTTTATCTTCTTTTGTTTAACTGCACCCTGTTTTATTATTTTTTTTTAAATAACACGTGCCACAGTTCCCATCTAGGTATAGCATTGTCCTTTGCTTAATATGAAAACACACAACCACATAATGCCGAATTTTGACCCTACCACTCTCTCAAGCACAAGCATTTCTGAATTTCAAACTCCCATACCTTAATTGTTGCACAAAAGATAGATTTTTTTTTTTTTTTTCCCCCTCAGCTATTTCCTTTAACAAGCTATTTAAAGACTTCACAAGATTAGAAAGGCGCTTCTCTATTTTGGTTCATTCTATGCAAAAATTTTGCAACCTGCCTCATCATATTTTATTGTAACACTTAAATGATTCTAGGATAGAAATTTAAGATTCATGCCTATTTAACAGTTGATAAAGATAATAATGAGATATAAGCAATTTCCAGTGCTTAAACTTTGAAACTATTCAAGATAATTAAGTCTTCTTAATGTTAGAATCATCAGAGAAATTATATTTACCCTTGGTAAATTTGGTAAATAATATGTCAGACTGGAAAATTAAACTAACCCTGGATTATTCACAAAGCCGTATGTCGTCTTATTTTTTTCCCCTGTTATGTTTGTCAAAGCAGAAATATGACATAGCTATTTAAAGTGAACCACACAACACTTAAGGATATAGATCACAACAGTGAAGCTGTTTTTCCTCCTCCTTCTCCACTGAGCCTAATATTTGATTACTGTTAGTCAAATCAGGCTTTCAGGCAAATAATCTCCATTTTTTAAGTTAATGAGATGTGGTCATGTCGACAACAGCTTGCAGAAACTTTTAATTCCAATTCCTGCAGGCTGTGCTGGCCTCTTTTACAGCAACCACTGTATGAATGAGTCAAATTTGCCAAAATGGCTTATGTAGACAAGTGCACACTTTAAAGAGGCACTAATTAAAAATACCCAGTGGTATCATAATTTAAATACCATGAAAATAAACTGTAAAAGTAGCTCAGCTACAATCTTATGACTTTCCTTAGAGCTCGTTTACTTTAACTAGATGATGTTTTATTGCAGATGTATTCCCAGCTAAAAACAATTTTTCGTCTTGGAGGAATTCAAGATTTTGATATAATTAAACAATTTATGTTAATATTTGTTTCACATAAGCTATTAAGCAAGCCCCCCAGAACAAGTGCTAATTGAGAAAGATGCAAAGAAGTAGAGTGCTGAAGTATGCAGCAGATTTATACTGTTGATTTACTGCTCTATCTGCAACTTCCCCCCTCATTACAGCTCTCTCTCTCCCTCTCATTCTCTGCTATAAGGCTCCCAGCTGTACTGAATCCCATTAAAACACTTTCCTTGGATGCTATTATCTACCGCTTTCCTCAAAAAAGGAAGAGGAGGAAAAGGGAGGAAGAGAGGTGGAGCTTGGTATTATGCTCGATGCACTTCCCTGGCCACAACTTCTCCAAAATCCCTTTTGTCTTTCTGATTTTTTGGCAAGGAATGCGAGCAGCACAGCTGTAGTTTAACAAAAGTAGACGTGAGACCAAAAATGAAATAAATAAAAAAAGTTGGTGCTGAGAGGGTTAAACCTATTTAAGGGGTTAAATATGCAATTACCACTGACTAAAACCAGAGAGACATATAGATAAATAGAAGAAATGAAGTCCCCAGGTTCCATTCAGAAGCCTTCATCACATTACTACCAGACAGAAAACTCTTTAAGTACCATTTTCAGATGTTAAATCATTGTTCGTGCAGCACATATTCTCACTATTCCTGGGGGAACAATATCTGAAGACAGCGTGCTAACAAATGCAATCCAGTAAACAGGCATTTTTCCTCTTGTTGTTAGTACCTTTGTGTTCCAGCTCCCAGCTCTGTCATCCATGCCTTCTCTCTGCTTTGAAGTTAAAGTACTGAATGAGCGTTGTCATCTATTATCCAGAGTGTGCATGTAGATTATAAATAAGAAATAAAAGTGACTTTCAGTACACTGCTTTTGCATTAGCAAGTTGCCTTCTCTGTTACCTCCTCTGTCCTTCATACTTTGCTACGAACATTATATTAAAAACCTGACTTTAAGTGTTTCTTGTAGAATGCTATAAAATATGTACACAGCGGAGACAAAAGTTTTATTGAAACAAACAAGTCCAGCAGTTTAACCAGGTTCATGAGTTCAGCTTCAACAGACTGTTTAACCCTTATCTGCAGATGTCCTTCAGGCCCCTGACACATTAATTGTATCCCCGGCTTCTTTTGCATGCACGCTACTGAAAACACAGCGCTATTAATTACACAGAAGTTTATGTACAGAAAGAGTCCTTTTCTACTATCGATCAATTATTTATTAATATTTTCTGGCGTAATGATCTCATCGCATTTTTCATTTTAAGGCCCCGAACAAACACTTTTCACACGAGTAACAGCGCTGACCTATTTCAACGGCATCTGCTTGTACCTGGTCAGAAAACTCTTCTCCACAAACACGACTAGAGACTTAGAGATGTTTCTCCTGTTGCTTCGTCTAATGAAAGAGGTGAGCAAAGACAATTTGCACTTCCAGTGACCAAACCCCTCAGTCTTCCCCCTGCCTCAACTGGCTGAGCTGCAGCAGGGCTACAGAACTCCTGCAGCAGGGGCAGTTTAATTTGGAAATGGAGATTACCAAGGTCTGGTGTCTTAATCCACGCACACTGCGTAAATTACTGCACTTTAGGAAGCATCCCTGAGGGGTGATGGGCACCCAGAAAAGTACACACCACGGATGACACAGAGAGCTTTGTCATGCTCCAGTGGGGAGTCCCCTGGGCCACCTCTAGGCTGGGGCACAGTGGACTTGGGTCTCACACACTGGCTGAGACCCAGATGTGCCCCTGCAAAAAAAAAAAACCCCTACAAAAAACAGGTTCTGGGGAAGTCCAGGCAGAGCCAAACGAGGTGAGCCCAAAGTGAGCACTGCATGACGACCTGGAAGCCACAGAAAGTCAACTCCAGGAACACTAAGCACAAGCCTGGGAACAATACACTTCTAAATAAGTAACAACAGATCTTTTGCAATTAATAAACTCCTCATTATTTAGCAGAACATCTATTTTAGATGACGAAAAGCATCCTTATGCACCTAGCGTCCCTTCAATTCTACGTTCAGCTCAAAGTTTTGGCAAACATTCTCTTGCACGCCATCTGTGTTGTTTCAAGATGCTGGGAACACAGAGCCCTGAAGACCAAAGCTCCTCTGGAGAGGGAGTAGGAAACGCTGGACGGGATGCACCAGGCAGGGACTGGCAGTGCCCTGGCTGCTGCCTGCGAAACTATGATATCAGCCAAGACAATCCCTCTGTGCAGCTCCCTGCCTCCGGAGACAACATCAGCTTTTGGGGCAGAAGGGAAACCCCTCGGCTCTTCTGGCTGGGCAGCAAAATTTGCAGTACATCTGTGGCTGAGTACCGGCTGGTCAGGTAAGGAATCTGCAGGGCAGGCACAGAGAAGCTCTCCTTCCCTCCAGGTGTCCTGGATCTTTCTTCCTTTCATCCTTTTGGATAAACAATAACGATATAAGGAGGTTCAGGTACAGTCCAGTGATTTTCACTTGGACACATGGGAGCCAGTCCTTTCATAAAATGCTTTTGGTAAATGGTTCAAGTCCCTGTAAAGAGCGGGGCAATCTAGTAATGATTTCCAAGGTTGTCACCTACTGCCTGTCCATAACATCACAAAGAAAAAAATCAGATGGAGAAAAATGGAATAGAAGAAGAGGCACATACCCCTTCCTTCCCTCTACCAGGATAAGATGGAAATGTGCTTGTGCTGAACAATCTTTCATTAGCAGATAGCACATCCACAGGCAGCTCAAACAGCCTGGAGAACCCCAGCCTCCTTTCCCTTAGGTAAGGTAGCAGTGGATGGTGCGATCTCTGGATGCAGGGGGAATATCTGCAATCCCATGTTAGTGTGAAGGGCGCGCTGCTGATCCCTCCATCTGTGTCAACCTGGGGTGCACCCAGGCACAGGAGCCCCTCCTGCTCTGGGAAAGCACCAAGTGCAGGGCTTGACCACGTCTTAACCCTGGGCAAAGGGGCAGCCCTTGTGCCCTTGGCATTCAGGATCCTTAGTGTCCCCGTGGAAAGCAGACTTAGGCACGCAAACGAGACACAACCACTGTGCAATCACCACCTCAGCTGGCTGCACGGGGTGTATCACTGGTAGAAATACAGCAAGTACCAAATCAGATGCTCGGAGCACAAATCTAAACAAATGCCTATGCAGGGGGTCCTGGGGTGTATTCCCAATGTGTCCAAGTACTTCCTCCAGCACAGCCATGGGATTCATTTTGTCCAGTGTGTCTCTGGCCTTAAGGGCCCCCAGCAGCATAACAAGCCAGTGGTCAGCCTTTCTTCTGCTGATCCTGAATAGGGAGATTTCAAGGGGCTAGAGCGAAAAAAAAAAAGTCATTTCTCTCCAAGAAAGATGATCAATCCTTCAACTGGTGGCTGCTGCATCACTGAAAAAAAGCAGTGTCATCTTACAGGACAGCATGCTAGAGATTTTCTGAAACACTGCGATGGCTTTGGTCAGACACCAGGTCCTACCTGCTGGATGCCTGTTGCTCCTGGAGGCCTGTCCCTGCCCACCACACAGGAGAACATAAAGGGATATTTTTTTCTCCGGTAGGGGCCAGTTTTCCGTCCGCCTGCTGTCCACAGGACTGAACAAACCGAGCCCCTGTCTGGCTCTCTTACTCGGCAAGTTTGTATCTCACCCAAGATTACTAACCAGTAAATACTCCCCGGTTTCATGAGTTCATTTAACAATAGCTATATCTCCCCAGCACGAGGGGATCAGCTCCTAAGTCAAGATCAGAGAGGGTGAAAAGCTGGTCTTAGGAAACATGAGATCAGGTACGAAAGGGATTCTTTGCTGTCAAAGCATAATATGTCAGCTTGTGATAAACCTGAATTGCTTCATATACCAAGGATCACTAGACATTAGCTGCTTTTTATATGGCAATACGGTGCAGAGGTTTCAGACAGAATATTGTTTTATGTTGATCGTGATAAAACTCTCTGTAGCTTTGATAAAGCCTGCATACAGGCTTTTCATTCAAACTAATGAGTGATACTGGCTGTTGGATGCCGAGACACGCTCTTGATGCTTTCCAATGGTTCAACTCGTAACTAGGAATCAATTCAGCCTGAATAAGCAAGAGTGTTAGTCATCTAAGGGGTTTTGAATGATGATCCTGTTCCCTGTGTTTTCCCTAGGTACAGCTGAAAAGGTACGGTGACAAAGGGAGCACCACATGTTGGCAAAGTACATCTCTTACCAGAAGGATCTCCTGGGTTCAGCCTGCTCTGAACGAACAGTTGGCTAACGCTGTAATCAGCCATCAAACAGCTCAGACCCTATGGGCTGTTCACTTAGCACAGGCCTTTTGCTGCTCTGTTTTCCAACATCTGTTTCAATGCTTGTCATCTCCCTGCTTTAAACAAATGTACTGCAGATGTCTTGTCTTTTGGACGACAGAGACTTGGCAAAGCAGGAATAGTGGCCTCCAAATGACAGAGGCACAGTTATGGGAGTTATTATTGGGGGGTTCTGGATGGACTCTGTGCATTAAACATTAAATGGGTTTTTACACCCCTACCCCCACCCCATGCTGCCCTTTAAACCTTCTGTTTTGTCCTTCATGTTTAGAGACTGATGAAGGACAGGGATCAGGGTGCAGACTGAGATGCAGCCTACTCAGAAACATGTGGCCTGAGTCTTCTCAAAAGATTTATCATTGACATATGCAATTAAACGGGAAGACACACTCATTTGCTCATCTTTTGCTCCAAGGACAATCTGATACAAGACTGGAGATGGAGGGACATGATGTGTGGTAAAGATAGCAGCTTCTGTGACCAGTTCTGGCCTGAAAACAATAGAAGAGAGACTTCCTCGGGCTAAGACCATGCTTCTGGAAGATCCAGGTTACTGCGAGGGGTCTCCAGGCGCATCGCTCCCAGGGTGTTCTTTTTATGCAAATCCAGTTTGAGCTTCCACTAGGAAAACCAGTTAACTGAGATTCGGCATTTTGTGTCTTTTGTGAGTGCTACTTTTGCCCCTGTGAATGCACCTTAATAAGATTCCGACAATCTCAGTTTTCATTAGCTTGGTGCAATAGCTGTAAAGAGGCTGGAACAAGCCAGGTGCTGGCTGGCTGGCTGCTCTTCCCGGTGCTCTGTCCTGCCCACTGAAGGCGACACGGGAATATCTACCCTGTTTTAAGCATCAAGTGCAGTCGATAGGTCAATCCAAGATACAGGCAATTTTTTAAAATCAAGGGGAAAACATGTATCCATTGGTAGGTCTTCGAATAGAGGAAAAACAGGAGAAGTCCTGTATTTTGACTGTAAAGACTTTTGATAGTATCTCAAAGGCCATTTTCATAAGTAAGATAGGAAAATATAATCTTAACAAAATTACTGTATATTGGGTGTATGTACCCATGGATCACTCTCAGAATGAAAAAAGATAGCAAACGTGCTGAAGAAGTCAATCTTTTTTTAAGAACAACACAGATGAAGGAACAGACAACTCGGAAAATCTGGGGATGATACTACATTGGGAATGACTGCAAAGATGTTGGAGGAGAAAGTGAGAAATTGTCTGTAAAAATGGGATGGCATTTATTAAGGATAAATTATAAGATGCTACAATTCAGCTGGAACACCCAAACTTTGTAAATACAGCAAGAAAGACAACCAATTATGCAGCACGTCTTTGGGGAAAAAATAAAAGCCTAAGGATTACGTCGGATCACAAGTTGAGTATGAATCAACAGGGTCATGCTGTTGCAAAATGACATGTACCACAGTCAGAGGCATAAACAGGAGCACTGCCTGCAAGTTATGCACTGGGAAATTCATTGTCTCCACTTGCTCCAGCAAGACTTCAGCTGGAGGATCATGTCATTGGAACACTGTAATTGAAGATGAACACAGAATGATTGGAGAGAGTCCAGAGGACAGTGACCAGAATGACCACAGCTCTGGAAAAAAAGGATTTACAAAGGCAGATCTTAAGATTGCTTAAGTTCTGAGAAGATGGAGGGCGCAGACATGGGAACAGCATTCATATATGAAAAAGGATGCTGTAAAGAGAAAGGAGACAATCCGCTCTCCACCTGGGAAGGGCTGTACTTGAAGGATAAGCATTTTGGTCAGGCATTGGAAAGAAGCTTCCGAACAGAGAGTAGAACACTGGAAGACCCTGCCTGAGCGGGAGTGAAACCACTCCATGGACACACTGCTGAGACACATACCAGACAGACTCAGGACTGTCAAAGATATACTTTACTCCTGCCTTTGGCCTGCACGGAAAGACTGGGAAAAAAAAGTCTGTTTTTTCCAAAATCCACATAGAAAAAGGCTTAAGACTAGAGAGGATTTCGCAGCAAACCTGGCCAAGTGGGCTGCCCTGTTCTGCCAGTGGCTGCAGTGCCCAGCGAGGCCATCAGCCAGCGCTACAGAAGTGACTACTGCGGGCTCCCAGTCACCTTGGAGGGATCCCCAAACGTGAACATGGCACGCGCTTCCCTGCCTCCAGGGAAAGGCACATATTTTTGCTCACAGTTTATGAATCTTTGACGTACAGTCCCTATGACACAGCCTTGGAAGACCATATCTTTTATTTATTATGCCTAGCAATTGTCCTTGTAACCAATTAGGAAAAAAAGCAGGTGGTCAACAGAAACTCTGCAAAATAAAAACCCCTCAGCAAAGCAAATACCATACCTTTCAGAGCAAAAAACCCCCCTGTAAACAGAGCTAATCACTGCTAAACCCTTATAATCCGGTCCTTGCCCAAGTTAAGAGACTGGAACCAAGAGTAAAACACTTCAAAAAGCATTAATCGCAGGAATTGGTGACTCATTTCTCAAGGAGGAGGAGGAGTCAGAACTATTAAAAAAAAAAAAAAAAACCTCCAAACGCTTGCTGTGTTGTGAAAAGGGGCTCAAACCCACCCTGTCAGACTAAGGGACAAGGTGTCCCATGCCACCCACTGGGATGGCTGCTCCGGGGACCGGTGGAAAGGCTGCCATCACAGCTTCACCCCAGCAGCCGTGAAGGAAGACTTGTCAAACAGAAAACAGCCCGCTTTTAGCTCCTCTATAAAATATCTACAGTTACCAGCATTCCCTGTACCTTGTTGAGTATTGTGTTCAATAATATTAATAGGCTCGTATTTACCATATCTTAAAAGCTAACAATCCCATTGCCAGCGCTAATTAAAAAGACAAGAAGCTGAAAAGCAGCAGTGGATTATTTCTTCAATATGGATTCATGCCTAGGTTTAATAAAAACTGCTTTAGTGTTGTAACCTTACATTTGTTTCAAGAACACTATAAAAGATAAGTCTGCTTTTTGTTGTTTATTGACTTGGAGGGTTTTGCGTTCGGATCTGCAATATAGCATTACAGCTATGGGAAGGCGATGAAGTAGACCGTTTTCCCTAAACAAAACAATGCTTCTGCTACCCAAATGCCATGTCTGGGATTACGGCTGTGAGGAAACCAGCACACCTATTCAGAGAAGAACTCTGAATACATGAACAGACAGTAAAATGCAGGATTAGGGAGGTTTACCTGTAAGGAACCCTGCCTGTGACTTTACAAAAAGCACTTCACCTACAGCTACATGCGAGTGCCACAGCCAGCTTTTCCAGGCGGCAGACCGGAACTCCCATGCATGCTCAGCAGATCCGATGCCTTCATCCATACCAACACACCCAGTGTAATGCACATTCCCAGTGGGAATTTTTTACTGCATCACGGCACACAGCTTACCAAATAAAAATACTGCACTTAACCTACAACTGAGAATAAAATTAATGACAGACAGTGCAGTGCCTTCATCAGCCACGTCATCAAAAATGTGGTTGACTTTCCAACAAAATCCAGAACAGTTGCTTTCCATACACACCTCTGTGCCTTTCTCTGAGTTTGAAGAAGGGGATTGAGATAGCATAGGAGTGGGTACATCATGCAATACAACAAAGTAAAAATAAAGTACAGCCCCTCTCCCAAAACCAGAGCTTTTCCTAGGCAAGCTCATCTTTAGATCAAGTTCCTCATTTAAGCAGAGGCCAGAAAATGTCTCCTGGAGACTACTGAGATTGGACTTTGAGGATCTGAGTGCTACAAATGCTTTCCTATGCATGAGAAGAATTATACCCCATTTTATTTCTAACTATTCCTGCAAGATGCTGGGCCCCACTGCTTCATAACAAGTTCCATTTCTCCTTCCCTGTGCCTGTCTGACCTTTTTCCTTCAGTGAATCACTTAATTATGTGGAAACAAAAATACAAAACTATGATGGTTTAAAAACACAAGTGCCCTAGCTTCATATGTGAGACAGCAGCCAAAAACCCCAAATTGGTGGGTCTGCTGCTGATTAAAGATGCCGGAAGGTGCTAGGAAAGAGCCACCCTCTGCCTACGCAGCCCTTGTGAGCAGCTGGGGACCCTACCCCTGTTTTAGCACGTATCTCACCGATTACTGGAAAAAGGAGAAAAAAGCATGAATGGCAGACAGTCAGTGGTCTTACAACATTTCACTAGTGTTGCAGTTCTTTCCTGGCAGAGGTTTTTTGGTATCAGTGATAATAACAAGGAAAATTTAAGGAAAACTTGATTTGAGCACATCAACAGCAACCGCATTCCTTTAGCTTGTGATCACTCTAATTCAAATAGACAAGATTTTTCCCCCCCCACCTTTCCTGCACTTAATTTCCAGGTAGAGTTTGTTAAAGCCTGAAATCCCACCTGAACTTTGGCAAGCCTTTCAACAAAAGAAAAAAAAAAGAAAAAAAAAGAGGACCCATACACAAATATTTGGCTAAGCGACCCATAGCAAATTGCGTAATGCCAGTTAAAAGTTGTGTTTTTTAAGTATCAGCCCCAGAGGTTTTATCTGAAATAAAATCCTGATTACTTCAGATTGTGGAGGCAAACAGTGACCTCGCTCTGCATCTCCAAATTTGAAACATTTGTGTTCTGCCCCTTAATAATGATGCCTCTTGCTAGAAAAGAACAAAATCCTTTCGAAAACTTGCCTATTTCACTTAATAAGGTAAGAAGGCCCCAAACATGCATATAAGAATTAGTTCAGCCTTGAAGCTTGATCAAAAGAGGTCACCCAAAATCGGAGATACAGTGCTCTACCCTATCAAGTAAAAATGACCCATCTCCAAGCATGCAACTGCCTTCTGGCAATATTTCTGTCTATAACAATCCCAGTCCTCAATCCTTATGGTCATTAAATGAAAATCAGGACTAGGTCAGCACACAGAACACAAGGAATTATATCAATTTCTGGCATCCTTCTCCTCAGTTTCCCTGAGAACACGCACTTCTGCGAGGGCTGGGGGCGAAGGGGAGAACTGCACTGATGAGTTTTGCAACACGTTGCCAGATAGATTAAATAGCCTAACTCTCTCCAACCTTCACTTTACCAGCCTTACTTTCAGTAGCCTGGGAAAAAAAAAAAAAAAAGAAAAACCCTTAAAAGAAAAAGAAGAAATATGATTAAAAATAAATTGAAAAGCCCAACTTGTAATAAAGCTGGCACTTGCCCCAGGCTTCAGAAATGTCTGAGACATGACACTGACTTTACAGACACTCTACAGACACAATATATAGCTTTTGGGGGGCGGGGGGGGATATAAATTTGCACTATTTAAAACAGGTTGCAAATACATTTTATGTTTTGAAAATGTAGGGAGCATGGCTAACAAAATACAGAATGAAGCAACAAAACAAGCAACACTCATCCTACAAAACTGTCATTATACAATGTCACTGTTTACACTAAGCCTCCAAAAAATACCTTCTGTTAACTTTTTTAATTAATGGGGTGCTATACAGTTAAATAAACTTACGAAGAGTATTCATGACTTCCGCATTTTTACTTCATATCCTAATCCTTATTTATATCATTACTGTTACAAACTACAATACTGTTGATATTATTCTCGCTTGCTGTGATACCCAATGGAGCTCCCCAGGAGAAAGAACCTAACACAAGAAACCACGGCATTTGATTTTTCTCTCATTTAAATGTATTTAAGTCAGAAAAACTCCACTGAAATCAATGGCTATGCTAGTGAAAACCACTACAATTCCACTGCTGCTCCTAAGGCACTGCCAAACAATCTCCCTACATGCAGCACGTTTACCAAATAAAGTTAAATTACTTCTAAACCAACAGCAATCCATGCAACTTCTTATTAGTGTGAAATTACTTTAAGCCTTAATTCAGCAAGGTACTTAAGCGCATTCCTAATTTTACAGGCATGAGACATACCAGTGACCTTAATAAGACTACTCACGCACTAACATTTAGGCACATGCTTAAGCATTTTACGACATTAAAAGCCACAAAGAAGAAGAGTTCCATGTGAATTAAAGGCTGCTTTACACCATCATAGGCACACTACCATTTTAAGTTTGCAATATCCCAGGTTTGGTTGCATCACTTACTGGATAACCCGTAAAGTCTGCAAATCAACGGAGGAGGAATAGTCTCTAGCAATTTGAATCACACCAATCATTCAAAATAGACTTTTAATTTGTATCTGATGCCTACTGAACTTACATTCGCAGTGTATACACATGCTGGATAATAGCATTAAAGCATTCCTTTGCGAAGTTTCCCTAAACAGCACTCCTGAATGTATAACTTTACTGCTTATGAGTAAGCATAAGCAAATATAAAGGGAGAGTACACACCTACGAAAACAGCTGGGAACAAACATACCACTGCTGAATTTTCACATGAGATGCAAGGCTAAAAAAAAACCAAACCAGCAAACATAATTTCAGAAGTTACATCTCTTCAAAGAGCCCACATAAACCTAAATGATTACTGCATGATCTTAATTTACCAGGAGAAGTAAAAGCAGCTATTGTAAAAAAATAAAATAAAATAAAATAAAATAAAATAAAATAAAATAAAATAAAATAAAATAAAATAAAATATATAGAAATAGACATCCATAGCCTAAAGAGGACTTCTGGATTTGGATGTGCACATAATCCAGGTGATTACATGTGAAATGACCCAGCTTCTGCCTGTACACGCTTGTTATCCGCACACACAACTGCAGAGCTCTGGGTGCCAATGTCAAGGTGCTCTGAGGACTCAGATTTATGTAGTTATTTATCAAAGACCCTAGAAGCAAAATAAAACAAAACCAAGGGAAAGAAAAAAAAAAAATCTCAGCAAGTGCAACAAAGTGGTAGTTTCCCCTTACCCTTCAACAGTTAGAGAAAATTAAAGGCTTGTTGATGTCAATAAGTAGTTATAACAAAGACATTAGTAATAGTGAGGATAGAGAATGCTGCGTGAATGTTCTCAGCATGGTTCATTGACAAGAGATCTAAAAATTGAATTATTAAGGAAAAAAATCATTGATTCTAAAATTCAGGCAAGGTAGCCAGCCTATGTTAAAACTTATTTAATTTTTCTAGCGCTGCTTCATTCCTAAGCTCTCAGAGCCACAGCTTTTCCACTGAGAAGCAAAAGACATTTTACGCACAATTTTCCCTCTACTACAAAGAGGTATATTGTGCCCTTCAGTGAACATAAAATTGATATTATCATCTCTTAGTTTATATCTCACTACTTAACCTTCAGATTAAAAGTTATTAGATTTGAATGACTAAAAAGACATCATGTCACCTTCCGTTCAATGTTGGGAGATCAGAGAACTTGGGGGAAAAGTCTGAACGATAAAAACACAAAGTTATGAGGAGCGTAAAGTTGTTTTTCACGTTCTCTGATGAAACAGCACAAGCTCTACAAATGCAGCAATCTTTTCACCATGTTGCAATCATCAATTATCAGTGTACTACAATACAAAATCAGACACAATCCCCACAGCCTGCATGGAGTTGAATCTATACTTTCAAATCGCTCTTTCAATAGCAACAGCAGTTTAATAATTAGGTTTTATGTCTGTTCGGACAAAATGACTCAACACGGACGCTCCCTCAAAGTCTAACAAACAAATTTGGTCTAACCCAGTTATGTCAATATGAAACAAAGACTTTATCTTGGATCTAGTTTAGCAGTTTTGTTCTAAAGAGATAAGTCCACATCATGATCAATGGGACCATAAAACTCCTGATGCAGTTTGCAACCTCTCCCCACGGGTTTTCGAAATAAGACGAAACTCACCAAACTATTTAAAAAAAAAAAAAAAAGAAAAGGAAGCTTTACTTTAATTTACACTCTGATATATTTAGAATTCTTTCTAGTCTAATCTTCATTTTATCTACCCAATTAAAGAAGCCTCTCAACAACACACCAGCCCCCTATTTCTTGTACATTTTCCTCATCTTTGGACATGAACAAAGTCTGACAAAACCACAAATTCCCTCTGGAGTTTGCTTCCTTCAATCCAACACTTCACATCTCAAGATTTCCCAAAACAACTACTGCCAAAGGGACCAAGTGTGGCATCTTCTCATCGATACCACAAACACCCCAACTGCAGTCAGTGAGACAGACTGGGAAGAATTCACTGATTTGCGCACAAGCACCAGAACCTAGTCCAAATTTCTCATGTCTAACAAACATTATACCATCTCCTATACATGAACAAATCAGTATTTTCCATTTGTATACATTCAGTGGAATAAAAATGTAAAAAGTAGAAACCAGGATGCAATGAAATACATGGACTGCCATCATTTTTTTTCAAGGAAAACAAACCAACCACCTTCTTTTCTTACTTTGTGGCCATGTGGCAAAACCAGTATTTATCTAAACTCTTCAGAAAGCTTGAAGTGACGATTCATAATTACAGTATAGTTCAGCTCAAAGACAAACTGAAGAAAAGAAACTTCCCTACAATTCTTTATATAAACTTCCTCCTTGTTTCTCCATGTACCAGTTGCGTTTGTATCGCTATTCCCGTTTGTCATAAACAGTCACCTTGTAACCCTTTTTATCAAACAATCTATGCACTACCTGAAAGTACACTACACTCCATCAGACAAGCTATAGGTTTACATTATACAAACATTCCGATTCTGCCTGCTCAGCGCTGGTTGTCAATAAATGCAAGCAATTGCAAAACAGCAATGTGTGTTTTTTTTCCTTAAAAGAACACTGATACGAGCCTGCCAGTTCTGCAAAATAAACTCTTTGCAATCTCTGCAGCTAATCTGTCAACAAATTACTATTAAAGTCATACCTCCTAAAAGTTCAAAAGCATTCTGGATTAGACAACAGATACTGAGTTTTATACTCGTGGGGCAGTACTTGAAGCTATGGTATCAAAGTGGATCTTGCTATTGATGTGGAGAGGTTTGTATTTCTGCCACCAAGCAACGCAGCATTTGGTGTCTTGCTGTTATACATCACAATTCAACTTTGTATTCATTCTCTTTGTTCAATTCATAGTCTTGTTTCTCTACTAATAACGTAAAGAACACTTTCATGAATAGTCCTAAGGATAAAAATAAAACACAATAAATAATATTTATTTTATAAGCTAATAAAAAAACCCCACTGGTTAGGACTGAAGCATCAAACCTTCTATTTGAGTAGATGTCAGAAACCACTGAAGCAACTAAATCTGTGATCATGTACATTAAAAGGAAGTTTGTCCCCATGAGTCTGTATTTATTACTCCTTGATAGGCAAGAGTCATTACGTACTTTCTGTCTAAGTTTCCCTCGCCCGGCCTGACTTTCAGCCTGTGGGTCACTCCAACACCCATTTTGCACCTCCCAGATCGTCTCTTCGTTCTGCCTCCATGGGCGCAGTGGGAGCAAGCTCCTGAGCCCCACTGCCTGACCCCATGCCAGACGCCCACTTCTGATCTCTTTACGAAGTCCAGTGACCCAGGTAATCTTCATGTCTACTCCAGGTTTTATAGGCCGGTCACCAAAACCCTGCCCATTCCACCTCATCCTGACAGTCATTCCCGTGAGATGCCGAACACTGGCACCTGTGGAGTCAGCAACAGCAGGAAGGCAACCTCTCCCACCTTTAGCAGGTGCCAAAGTACCGCAGGAAAGGGTTTTCCTTCCCTTTCAGTCTGGTTCTGTGGGCGACTTCTCCTATATGTATCTCCATTTTTATCCAACTCTTCCAGAGATGTACTGTCCCTGAAGAGTCACTTTTATTGCTTTGGCTTTCTTACTTCATGATTACAAAGGCAAACATCACTTGGAGCTATTTAGTTTTATTATACATAGCAGAACTCATCCCCACATTTAGAATCATAGAATCGTTTAGGTTGGAAAAGACCTTCAACATCATCGAGTCCAACCATCAACCTAACACTGCCAAGTCCACCACTAAGCCATGTCCCTCAGCACTACATCTACACATCTTTTAAATACCTCCAGGGATGGTGATTCCACCACCTCCCTGGGCAGCCTGTTCCAATGCTCGACAACCCTTCCTGTGAAGAAATTTTTCCTAATATCCAATCTAAACCTCCCCTGGTGCAACTTGAGGCCATTTCCTCTTGTCCTGTCGCTCGCTACTTGGGAGAAGAGACTGACCCCCCCCTCACTACAACTTCATTTCATGGAGTTTAGAGATCGATAAGGTCTCCCCTCAGCCTCCTTTTCTCCAGGCTGAACAACCCCAGCTCCCTCAGTCACTCCTCATAAGACTCATTCTCTAGACCCCTCACCAGCTTCGTTGCCCTTCTCTGGACCTGCTCCAGCACCTCAGTGTCTTTCCTGTAGTGAGGGGCCCAAAACCGAACACAGTACTCAAGCTGTGGCCTCACCAGTGCCAAGTACAGAGGCACAATCACTTCCCTAGTCCTGCTGGCCACACTATTCTTGATACAAGCCAGAATGCTGTTGGCCTTCTTCGCCACCTGGGCACTGCTGGCTCATATTCAGCCAGCAGTCGACCAACACCCCCAGGTCCTTTTCTGCCAGGCAGCTCTCCAGCCACTTTTCCCCAAGCCTGTAGCGCTGCATGGGGTTGTTGTGACCCAAGTGCAGGACCCAGCACTTGGCCTTGTTGAACCTCATACCACTGGCTTCAGCCCATCAATCCAGTCTGTCCAGATCCCTCTGCAGCACCTTCCTACCCTCCAGCAGATCAACACTCCCACCCAACTTGGTGTCATCCACAAACTTACAGAGGGTGCACTCGATCCCCTCCATCCAGGTCATTGATAAAGATACTGAACAGAACTGGCCCCAGTCCTGAGCCCTGGGGAACACCACCTGGGACCAGTCGCCAACTGGATTTAACTCCCTTCACCACAACTCTCTGGGCCCGGCCAGCCAGCCAGTTTTTTACCCAGCCAAGAACACACCCATCCAAGCCATGAGCAGACACTTTCTCCAGGAGGATGCTGTGGGAAATGGCGTCAAAGGCTTTTCTAAAGTCTAGGCAGACAACATCTGCAGCCTTTCCCTCATCCACTAAGCAGGTCACCTTGTCATAGAAGGACATCAGGTTTGTCAGGCAGGACCTGCCTTTCATAAACCCATGCTGACGGGACTCGATCACCTGGGTGTCCTGTACGTGCTGCGTGACGGCACTCAGGATGATCTGCTCCATAACCTTCCCCAGCAGCGAGGTCAGGCTGACAGGCCTGTAGTTCCACAGATCCTCCTTCTGGCCCTTCCTGTAGATGAGCATCACATTTGGTAACCTCCAGTCAACTGGGACCTCCCCAGTTAGTCAGGACTGCTGAAAAATGGTTGGAAGTGGCTTGGTGAGCTCCCTCAGTACTCCTGGGTGGATCCCATGTGGCCCCATAGACTTGTGTGTGTCTAAGTGGTGTAGCAGGTCGCTCACCATTTCCACTTGGATTATGGGGGGTTCATTCTGCTCCCCAGCCCTGTCTTCAGCTCAGGGGGCTGGGAATGCAGAGAACAACTGGTCTTACTATTAAAGACTGAAGCAAAGCAGGGATTAAGTACCTCAGCCTTTCCCTCATCCTTTGTCACTATGTTTCCCCCTGCATCCAATAAAGGATGGAGATTCTCCTTAGCCCTCCTTTTGTTGCTACTCCCAGCTTAACAGTACATTTTACAAGATTGCTAATGCTAAAATAATTTAGCATCACATCACTCACTGTCTCCTTGCATGGCAGACTCACCCTAAGATGACATGGGAAGCGTAAAACTTGTCCTACAAGTCCTCCCTGCACTTACTACAAGAGTGCTCACACCATACATTGTTCCTTCAAACATATGAACATCTGTGGTACTCCATATTTTTCCGCAGTAAAATACTTACAAGTTTGTAAACCCATTAAAACTTCCTAAGGAACCTGAAGCATTTCGGTTTTCCTCTCTCATACTAACAAAACTAGTAGTCCTTATTAATTACCATAGAATCATAGAACGGTTCGGGTTAGAGGAGACCTTAAAGATCATCTAGTTCCAACCCCCTGCCATGGGCAGGGACACCTCCCACTAGACCAGTAATTAATAATTCATAATAATAATTCATAAACGTCACAAAAAATGCGAACCAAAAGTCAGCATGGATGCTTTACACGGGCCATGGTATGTCCAGGTTTCACTGCTCAGCCACACTCATCATGGGAATACACAACGAACCACAACAGCAAAGCTCAAACTACCCGCTGCTGATTTATTTTTTTTTTACCAACAAAACAAGTGCCAGGTGGCAAAAAGAAAAGATTTGAATGAAATGCTCTTAAGAAATAGCTGTTTAATTCAGAACTCATTCATTTGTATTGACGAAGCGTTTTGTAGAACGCATTCTGTTAAGTGACCTGAGAGCATATGTTGTATACGGAGAAACATCTAAACATTATGCTCCATGTTGTATGTGTATCTGTAAATGCTTGCATTAGCTGTCTGAAAACAACGAGTTTTAGTTCTTTTCAGCATTTAAAAATATTTTCCAAACACAAAGATTGATATTTTTATGCTAGCTCTGATTACCCTTTTGTTGTTATCAGTTTTTGTTTAGTTTTGGTTTTTTTAATAACTGTTTTAAACTTTGCAATCAACTTGCTTTTTAAAAGATAAACTCCATGGAGAAGTTAGTCATCAAAACCAATTAACAGCAGAATTCAAACACAGAACATAAAGGTCTTTTAAGAACTTGGAGGAAAGCAAGCTCCCCGACCACGTTTATTGTACTGGCAGAGGATAAATAAACTATAAGCTAAAATCCGAGCTGTGTGAAAGCAAAGCCGTGCCTGGCAGTCCTGCCCCCAGCCCCATGGCCTGCTCCCACGGGGGCTGGCAGCACTCGTAGCTGTGCTGGGTACCGTTTGGGGGAGGGCTGGAGGACCCCGTAGGAATGACTTGGTGCCACTCCTTAATTGACCAAATGGGCGGCTGTTGAATGACACAACCCATTACACAGGAGATTACAACGTTATCTGAGGTGGCAAGAGCCCTCTGGATGGCTATGGAGAAGCCTTGGCACAAGGTGCCGGCAGTGAAGGTTCATAACTGGTGGCAGGAGCGGAAGAGCGGAGTTCTGAGCAATTCTGCTCTACCATGTGCACGTGTGTGTGCACGTTTGCATGACCCCCCCCTCTGTTTCCCTCTGCACAGAGGAGCATTGGAAAATTCCATAGTGCTCCTATGGAAAACGCAGCATAATTAACTCATTTTGATATGAAGCCTTTTTAAGACGAGACCTTTGTGTTGAACATACTTTACAGTTCCACTCCTCTTCTACTGTCCTATATTAATCAAAGCTGTAACCCCTGTTGTCTTTGCACTACGAATCAGAATGTGCCCCTGGCGAAGAATGAGGGAAAAGTCAACAGGAATTAAGTTTCAGTGCAACTGTTTACTCAACTGTGGCCTGCAGTTATTGAAATTTTATCCGTGGTTTTGTGTGACTACTGCAGTAATGAATTCAGCATGGCTGTGATTTTCTCACTGATGGTATTCTCACTTCAAGTAAAAACCTGTAGGATGAAAATGCCTGAAACAACCAAAGTCTATGCATTTAGTATCATCCATTTTTCTGACTTGTTTAATTATGGCAGCTTTCTGTCTTAGGCTGGCAAACAGGGTCCCCTGCTCCTCCGCAAGCCTTCCGTTTGCTTTGTTTTTGAGTGCAAGTTTTTTCTTCTCCACAACAACCTGCTAAAAAGATCCCTGTACACTTAGGGGAGTCTTAACCAGCTGCCAATCGCTTATTTAAAAGGTTTTAAGAATGCTTATTGCATTAGAGAAAGTGCAGGTTGGGCGTAAGTGTATTCACGATGGCTCTGCTGCAGCCTTTGTTCCCAAACACGTTAATGATACATGCCCAGCACTTTGGTGTAAAATTTCCTCGGAGGGTTTCAAAATTTTATCAGGGAAAAGAAAAAGACAAAACATATTACGCGGATAATTTACACTGGTGAACTTGGTCACTTCCCAGAAAATACACTAACTAACATACAAAGGCAAAACACGCAATTTGGTTCTGATTCTTCTGAATTGAGGAGTACTGACATGGGATGTATCTATTTATTTATTCTGACGTTCTGCCGCAGCTGATACCTCCGCAGCCTTTCTCACTAATAGAAAACATTCTGTTGATAGAGGTTGCTAGGTTATATTAAAATTTGTTGCAAAACCAAAACTTAACATTAGTGTATTTTCCACCCAGTGACATATTTTGGAAACCAGTTATTTGTATACAGCGGTTCACCCAATCGCTGCCACCAGACTCAAAACATTCAGGCAATGGAAGCAAGCCCTGATCTTTGGGTATTTCCAGGGAATGATTAAAAAAGAGCCCTGGAAGAAAAGTCCAGTGTTTCCCTTTACATTAACGATTGCAATCCCTGATGGACAAAAAAATGTACAGAATGTTGTAGGCAAGTCCTAAAAGCATCCTCTGACTGGCAAATACAAAGGGCTGGGGGGGGGGGGGAGGGGGTTAAATGCTTCATGCTTTTTCTGTAAGTAGGAAACTTGTAATACGTCTTACAGTACCTGCTGTTGCTGAAGATGTGCTAAATCTGCAGCCCCAATTTCAACTGAAGGTGTCTCGCCGTTTGATCTCACTTCCCGCAGGCTGCACTCTAGTAAATGGTTGCCACTGCTCGCTCCATTCTGAATGGCTGAACCATTACTTTTTGTCTCAGTCCCAGATTCTTGCATCATGACTCAAAAACCTGAAATAATTTAGGGGAGGGGAAAAAAAAAAAAGCAGCTGTTAAAACAGTTGCTGTATATAAGGAGACATGCCCTGTTTTAAATCCTGCCAAAACTGTAAACATTTGTCATTTCCCTTCATACGATTTATCTTTCATTAATGGTTCATGCTACTAGTTTATGTTTATTTATCTGTTGGTACAGCTATAATTTTAGTAAGTTAGTTCTGTTCTAAATATAGCATTATTTGCTCAACATCTTTTTTCCCTTAGAGAAAAAAAAATATTTTTGAACGAATACACAGAATCCATAATTAAATTTCTCTAGTTACATCTGGATGCTTTCCTTTGAAATGGATGAGTCATTCTTTGCAACAGATGATGGACAATATCAAAAACTTGGTATATGGTTTGTAGGGGCAGGTAGGTGAAGCAGAGCATTCACTTTTGCAGTTTCCATTCACATCACAATATTGCCAAATTAGCACCTTTTATTCTCTGAAGCAATTTAGTCTGAGTCTGGGATGTGCTGGACACCGTTAGTTTTTTGTTTGGGGCAAACTGCTTCAACTGCTCAGAAAATTAGTCTTTTTGGGAAATTTCTTGGGTATGGATTTGGATGCACTATGGGATTACAATGAAGAGCCTCCTGCATTATTTGGCTAAACAACATCTTAGTAGCCACAGCTATTCACTGCCAGCCCGCATGTCTGTCGACTCATGGTGGATGCCTGTCCCTGGGTGCGGGTCGTGGGTCCCACAACAAGGATAAGGATGAGTGCTCCAGAGCTCCTGGAATTCACATACGTCTGGGAAATAACTGGCAAGGCTTGCGCGTGACACGACCCCCCCAAACAAAGCACATATGTCAGGTTTTCAGCCGCAAACCTTTGAGATCTTTTGATGAGTTGTTTTATAGCTATTCCTAGTGGCTAGATCCCAAGTTACATGATTTAAACGTTATTAACCTGCTCTGCTTCCACCAGCCCATCCTTCCCTCCCTCCGTGCTCCTCTTCTCACCCTCACCCACGGAAACATGGGGTACAGTAGGCCAAGCTGCGTGCTCCGAGCACATTGCCTACACCACGTTAACTCACCACGTGCACACATGAGCCAAATACCTCTGTGCGGGGTAGTTTACCTTGAAAGTAAGATACTTTATATTTAAGGAAGAACCTGTTTGAACTCAGTAACTACCCCCAGTAAAAACGAAGAAGAAAAATCCTCTCCTTTCCAACATGTAAGGGAAAATATCAGTCAGAAAGGGTGAGAGAAACCAATGCGTTTCAACGGAAAAGTACCAGGGGAAAACCCTTTCCCTGGGAACTCCACACGTGTGTAATTCGGAACCCCCGGCCACCAAAGGCATGGTACCCGCTGGAGACAGCAATTCCTCCTTCCTGCCCAGGTGTCTGCTGGCCCTAGGTGACATTCAGCATCAGACCCCACACATAGAGATAACATTCCAGCCCAACGCACCAATACCAGACCTCTCCTTCATTTGTTAGCTTCAGATGTTCATAATGATGATCCATACGGCTGATAATCAAAATGTCATAACTGAGAAGCAGCTGACTAACAAGGGCTTTGTCACCACCACGCTCCGGCATTAACAACTCCTTGCTGATTCACGTCCGAGGCAGGTGAACCACTCATTAGCTGGACCCTGCTCCAATCATGACGGGATCTATTCATGCTGACGGCTGCCCAAGCACATGGACAGTTCTAGGAGAGATTCAAATGTTCTGATTACATTTAAATAAATTTCAGCTGGTCTATGGAAACTTCTTTCAGTCTGTTTTGTGAGATCTTCGAATTATGCAAGGGGACAAAAGGGCTTGGGGGCTCATTACAAAGCTCCTGTCAACTCCCTTCTAAAAGCTCCAGAGATCTAAACTAACCTATGGCTTTCCCAACGCCACTAGCGAATGCTTTTGGGTTTTAACATGATCCTGCTCCAACACAGACTGAGAAAGGTGTGGTTTTCATTTTCATTTTCAGCACTAATAAGGAAAACTCACAAGCATGATAAGGTCTAAATAAGTGTTTACACCTAACATGCGAGGCTGGATTACGCACCAGGCAGCGTCTGCGTGGCACAGGTTGCTTTGCAAGAAGAGACAGGAGTGAGATTCTCCAGACAGCTCACAAGTTACTCAAAGGTTTACCATCCAGTTTTTATATGCTACTCTACCAAAAAGGACACACCTCTTTTAACCAGAGATAAATCAAGAAGAAAGAACTGATGTATATAATTGTTTTCTGCTTCCATCCAAATTTCGGGTCAAGCCTCAACTAGAGAAAATAGAGCATTACATTAATTTACCTCAGCAGACTATCTGGAGAAGGATGACCACCAAGTAAGATTGAGTTAGGAGGTTAAACCCAGAGACTCATGCCTTGACTGTCATGATGCCCAATGGCAAACAGTGGGTGGCACGTCACCACCACGTAGACCACACCCAACGGAGGAAGGACATACTAAAGAACTGGTAGAAGGTGCCTCCAGCAGGTACCATGGTGAAAAGAGATGCCAAAACCAGTGTGCCCAAGTAGTAAAGAAGTACATTTCATTCTCCAATGCTTCTGATGCAACAAATTGACTAAAAGCGAGAACCTGGATAAACTGCTAAGGAGGGTCAGAGAAAGCACCAACCAAAGCTCCAAGATGCCTCTGACAGCAGCAAGAAGAATGTGCACCACTGAGGAGCAGATCTATCACTGCCTGATCACGATTTGTTGGCTTGCCCTTCTGAGCGAAATATCTCCAGGACACGGAAAATAATTCACAATGAAACTGGTCAAGAAATTATTTACTGTCTGTGGGATTGCAAAATGCTGCTGGAAAGAAACAACAGTAGAAATTGCTACAATTTTTCCAACCTGTAGGACTGAGAAAAGGAGCATTATTTATAGTATTTGGTCACAAAAAAAGATCATAGTTCTTGAGAACCTTCTCTATGACAAATTTCTTTCTCCATTTTATCTTTCAAAGTACCCCAGCCAGTTGTCCCGGCCCCTCCACTGTCTGTACCCACCCTACGTAACATACCCAGCAGAATCGGCAGCAGCCATCACAGCAATGGAGCTGGAAACAGAGTTTGCAAAGAGAACATCAAAAGAGGAAAAAGAAAATTGTGATGGTTGGACTTTCAAAAAATTGTTTTAAAAGCAGAAGCAAATTTTGCTTTAAGAACACCCATTCATGGGCAGTCAACTTCAATATACCTTCAACTGGACACCAATACAAAACAAATCCACTTTGCTATAATGCCTCCAATAGAAAACAGGATTTTCAAGGGAGAAAAGATAAAACTGTTTATTTCTTCACTGTAGTCAAATGTGAGTTGACATAAATAATCACAGTTTGGTTTGATCATTAAGCATCATGTCACGAAAATCAACCTGCGAGAGCTTTCTGCAAGAATGATTATTATTTGTCTTTTTGAGCACACCTAAATGAGCTGAGGTGATAGTACACTGAGAATGGCTGAGATAATTGTCTCTCTTCAGCACAGAGGAGCGGGCCTTACAGAAGCCTATTAGTGAAGTCTGTCATTCAAAATTGTGAAAGAAAAAAGCAAAGCAAGGTTGACTTTATGCAACATGATTAGGTTCTGTGGGAGCTAAACTGAAGCTTCAGGTCTAGTACCACAAACTGTGATTCTGGTCTGATTACAACCCCAAGTAACCAAAATAGTGCTGAAGAAGCTGTTCTGCATAATGATTTACTATAAGAAATACAGTGTTCCACAAAAGCTTCCATGACATACAAGATACCATGTTTTGACTTAAATGTAATGGCGAAAGAGCACATTCATCTCATGCGTTCTAAAGAGCAGAATGACTCTCATATCAATTCTTCAAAGGAAAATGTGTTTTCACAGATGGTTTCTTACCAGTGTAAGTATCTACCTTTTTTGTTTTTTAAATAAAAATTCTACGATATTTCACATTAGAAGGGACAGGGAATTACTTTTAAGATTATTAAAGGTGACACAAGATGTTTTTTACCTATGAAGGGACCAAAGCTAAGTTGCTGTATGAACAACAACTTGTAAAATTTTATCCTGAAATCAAGGAGCACAAAATAAAAGAAACTGTTCTTATACGACTTAATGTCAGCCTGGTTTAAAAATCTCACAACGGTAATCAGTTTCTCAAGATTCCCATCTTAACCTGCACAAAACCTTTTCTAGCTTTGATGCACAGTCAATACAAAGCCAGAGCCGTACAGTTTGGCCGATCTCCTCGGTGAATATAGTATGTTCAAGGTAGTGGAGTAAAATTTCAGTGGAGTGGAATCAAAGCAAGGAACTCCATCAATAGAAGGACAACAGCTAATCATCTTCCAGATGACTTGCACAGAAGTAGGGGAGAGCTAATTTCTTAAGGGCATGGTCAAAATTGAAAAAACATAGGTCGGATGTGAACTTTGGCTGAATCAAAATGATCTGAGGACTCCAGTGTCGGTGTTTTGAACTAAAAAGACAGAACCTGAAGGAATCCTAATTTTGAAAATGTTCTGTGCTAATCCATTAAAAAAAAAAAAAAAAAAAAGAGAGAAAAAAAAGTCCATAACATCACAAAGACCAGATGCTGCAGATACACATCTCAGCTCCACTGGACTCTTTAGATGAGCAAGGTTAAGCATGGAGATTAGTAGGCAGGAGGTGGGCACTGAAGTGTGCAATTTCTGCAATTCTTCTCGTAGTGTAGTTTCTAAAGACTAAGCAGCATTGTTTAATGTCAGCATGAGGGAGGATTTACTGACTGAAGCACCCGTCAGAATAAGGACCTACTGCAAGTCTGAAAGACTAAGGGACTGATATTCAGATGTATTTAGATGCCTCACCATACATGGAGGCATCTGGCGAGACATTTTTAAGAGTCCTGAATAAGCACCAATCTACATCTTTAAGCATCTCATCACCTTTAAAAAACTACCCCTGGGGTCTTCTGGGCCTTAAAGTCTTTGCTTTAATATGCTTCCAGACTCAGCCTGGACTACACGTTCAGAATGTGGCTTGCGTGTTTCAAAGTTACTTCCAAAGCTGACAATTTTATTTCAGCTATTAGTACTTGGAGGTGTTTACAAATATATATATGCACAGAAAGATAATTCAACGTTTCTGTCCCCAGGGAACAGTGCTAGAGCAGAAATGTTGTCATAATATATCCCTTCTTTGTCACATTTGTGAAAGATTTTAAGCTAACAAAAAGTTCAGTCTTTATTCCAGGGCAGTTAATTAAGGTTGACCGAGTCAGGCAGAAGTAAATTAACTTAGTTGATCAATTATTTATATGAAGCAGAATAAATGCCCTTAAAGAACTTGGCCCAGCCATGAAAGGACATGTAAATTAAACACAACACAGATTCATAAAATGTATTTCTACTTTTACAGAAAGAAGAGTTAATGGTAAAATCAGTTTTAAGTAAGTGATCAAATGGCAAGATCTAGTCCTAAATTCTCCATCAGGCATACTATCCAGATGTGCATGGTTTATAAGTAAACATTTTACCTATTTGTTGCAAGGAGTTCCCCAAAGGCAAGCTCAGGACTAACTTTAGAGCACTTCTCTGTATAATTATAAAAAAAAAAACAACCAAAAAACCCAAATGGTGTTTGGAAGCATTTCATGACAATGCAACACTGCAAAGGCAGGATTTTACCTCTTGAAAACAAAGTGTGCTCCAGAACGCGACCAGCAAGGCATTACACAAAGCACGAGCAAAGCTGCTTCTTACCTGCAAGCACAGGTACAAAAGCAACGCAGAAGCAGCCTGGCACTCCCGGCGCTGCCCGTTATCAGTAACAAGGACCACAAGAGCTTTCCCAGGAGACCACTGCCCAACTCACAGGTGGTCCCTTTTAGTCCTGGTATCTTTGGAGCAAGTGCCCCGCAGGGAAAAACGCCTTGGGCTCCACACCCCACCATCACTTCTGAATTTTTCCAGGAACATGCTTTGACGGTCTCCGGCTGATGCTGGAACACCCATCTCCTCCAGCTGACAGCTTGTCTCTAGGTCAGTGAGGCGGCCAGCAGCACCGTCCCGCCATCCATGAGTTCAGTAAAAGAAAAAGAATTCACTAGTGGAAATTAAAAGCCTTGTGTAAGGTAAGGCTTTGATCTACCATGGGGGAAGGCGTACAGATGTTCAGCTGCTCATTTACTAAATTACACCATGTCACAATTAACTGTGAATCAGCCAGCTTCACATGAGCAGCTCGAGGGCTGCCACCACGCTAAGTACAGAAATAATGCTGGGGAGTCCAAACTAGCCAGGTGGACCAGATGACTTCTCTCTGCCTGTGTTTGTGGTTAGCACGACTATTAGAAAGAGCCATCCCAACATATGGCATGATTTAACTAAATCAGATCATGCTGAACTCACCAGCCTTTCTCAACTTACAAACCCCTCAGCTCTCGTCATTGCAGATGGGTGAATACCCGTCATGCTTTTAGAGTTTTCAGTAGCCGTCATTTATCCTGCTGACAGGGTGTATTTTAGGTATAATTATGTACTAACTAACTATAGATCAACTGTCAGTACATTAGGGTACTTTTTGGATAAAACTTCGTGCTTACCCCTTTGAAGGCCACTCGCCTACACAGTACTGGTGGTTGCCGAATTGTGCAGGAGTATGAGAAAGGAGAAGGGGATTCAAAGAGCAATTAAGGATGATCTTTAAGAATCAACCAAAATAGTAAGGCATGGAGTGAGTTAGGCTCTGCTGTCCTGAAAAGCGATGCTGAGTCACGTCTGACAGCGGTGTTTGGAGGAGGAGAGGCAAACCTGGAGCAAGGCAAGGGAGGAACATGCACGGTATGTGTGGAAAGAGGAAACAAAGAGACAGCAATGAGGTGAAATCCTTTGATATTTCCTCAGCTTAAAGAGGTAATTCAATGCATTAAAATGGATCCTTGAAATTTCAAAGGATGAAACTCGCACAACAAAGATTGTCGAGAGTGCTATTTTCTAGGATTAGAACAAAAACGTATTGGGATTTGCTATATGATCTTACATCGCTGAGCAAGACTGTATACTTGCTGTTATGCAAGCACCATCTTCCAATAGCGAATTTTCATAATTATAACAGAAAGGCGTAAATTTTCTAATGCATGGCAGTTCAAAAAGTAATCAAGAGAATGAGCCTGAGGGCTATTTTAATGTATGCAAAGCTAGTGACCCACAGTAAATGGGAGGTAGGCTTCAATGAATGCAAAGTAATGCACACATACTAAAGACCTGGTCTGATGAGGGACGGCTAAAATTAACACCCAATTAATTTCCGAATTGACAAACAAATGAAACCCATAAATCTACTTTCTCATTAATTTTCTTGTGGTATAATTTAAAGCAGTAATATGAGGGCAAAAACTGAGCATTATCCATCATAAATATCAAAAAAGATAGCACTGTAACACCATAAATTATGCATATTACCTGTTGTTAAAAATGATTAATGTATTATCAACTTTATCGTGCACTGTATATGTCTAGACGTATCTAAAATCTGAAATTTCATTTAGTGCTTAGGAAATCGAGGGTCCAAAGGAAATGGGATTACCCACAGCGCATCCTCGGCTTTGCCTCCTGACACAGGCACAGCCCTGGTGCTCTCCTCTCGGTTGGACTCGTCCCAAGCCTGGGGTTGGCAGAGGTTGAGCACATTGCAAAGGTGATGTGCCGAGCCTCCCCGGGGAAAGGAAACAAATCATGCTGCTCTCGGAGCATCCCCATGAGACAAACCACATCTCCCGCACCCGGCTCACATGGGGCTGCTCCCCTTCCCTGCCCTCCCGATGAGCGGGGAGAGCTACTTGGTGATGCTGATCTGTGGGGAGGGAGGTAAAAAGGAACAAGGAGGAGGAAAACATGAAGCCATAACTCAATTCAGTGAGTGAAAAGCCAGTGCTTTCCAAATGTGCTTGAGCACATCACCTTGGCCAACAGGAGAAGAATGTGGGTTGCCTTACGTACTCCCTGGGGGTCACTCCATTGAGAAGCTGAACTTCCACCAACCTGAACATCTAGCAGAGTTTAAGTCCACTTGCCACCCTCAAGTCTCCTAAGTAGCTAGCTTCACCTACTCCTACTCCTTGTCTAGATGCAAGCTGCCACAACTTTTTATTTATTTAGCTGTATACAATGACACAACCTCTTTCACTGTTTGTGTGCGTGCCTTGTACTGTCTGGGTTACCTCTTTCCAGCAGCAGCGTGTACCATTAGGGCCACGGGAACCTGAAATCATTTGGAGGCAGCTCAGCGAAAGGCTGACTGATACTCTGCAGGAGCTGAAATTTAAGACGGCTGTGGTGAAGAGAAGGGAAGGAGAGTCAGAAGCTTAATCCCACTTGTGCCACACTGACTTATTGTGAAATCATGGTCAAACAACTTAAACTTCGTAGAGAATCAGTCATTGCAGTTACCCCTAAGGAAATCTCTTCTGCTGAGGGTTTTGCTGACCACAAACAGTAAGAACAGAGAACAAGCAAATCCAAGGAAAATTAATTGAAACAGACATTAAAAGGTTACCATTTGCTCTGCTCAAAAGAGCTAGAGCTGGTCCCCAGGAAAAGCTAATGCACCAAAACATACCAAGCTGTGAAGGTAACAAGCCTCACTCCTTTCCTTGAAGTAAGACCCAAAGCATTAGGCAAAGATGATGGACAACTCAACTTTTCCCTGAATGAGCTTTTTGCATCCTCCCTTCATTTTAAACATCCATACAGAAGTTACTCCCAGTCTCACCTTGGATAAACAAACCCCTTTTACAAAGCCAGCTCTATCTCAATCTACGACTCTCAGCTTGACAGCTATTAAAATCCATATTCAGCATGAAGCTCATGCCATAGCTGCATAAAAGCTCTAGAGCTGGGCCACTTCCAAGCGACTGGCAAATATGATGTAATCATTTACATACCATCATCGGCAGAGTGAGGTTCCTTCCTCTCTCTTGGGGAAAACTGTCTTTCAGCCGTGAGCTTGACAGAAATCATCTTTACCATCACTGGGATCATCGTTTATTTGGAAGGAAAGGAACGGTGGGCAGCAGCAAAATCCCAAACCAAACAAGAAACCATACTTCATTGTACCCTATGACTCTGCAACTGCTACTGTGTGGACATGAGCCCCATCAGCACTAGAGGAAAAACCCCTCCAGAAGGAAGGACACTTAACCGCAGCACCGTGAGGCAGAGAGCGGCTGCAGAGCTGCCTCGGTGCCGGTCTCGCGGCTGGTGTCTCTCGGGAGGTACCCACCTGCACAGCCCAGCCCAGGCACAGCAGCGTGCGGGGCTCCCCGCGGTTTCGGGTAAAACAGGAACAGAAACTGCCAAGGTATTTCTCACAGCCCAGGACTTATTTGTTTGTATGCACACTGCTCTGAGCTTCAACATAAACTCTCACAGTCTGCCTCACAGAAAAACAGAAGACTATTCAACCAAGCAAAAAGACAAAGTTGCATTTAGTAAACAGTCAGTTTACACTAGACAGCAGCAGCACCACTACAATCAGATGATATCAAACCTTGCAAGACCAAGTGCTGGCTGTAGATGAATTAGACTCCCACCCTCCACGCTTATCTCCATTAAAGTGTTTCTGAAGTCTCTACCAGCCTCCAGAAGTCAAAAACCACCTCAAAGCCAGGTGCAACTTTGCAATACTTCTGCACAATACAATTTTCACTTCACTATTTTCACTTAGTTTAATGCAGCGAAGGTTTGATTCATCGCAGTAACATGAGTCAATTAATGACCAGGTTGCGCACTTACACACTTCAGGTACCTCCTGCTTCCCCTCCAGCCCCGACATCGCTCTAGTAGCCAAACTGAATAATGTGTTTGGACCACTGGTGCGAGCTAGCGAATACAATATATCACATTTTTGTGCATATTTTGTTGCTTGCTTTTCCAAGGGATGAAAAGGACAATTATTTAATTTTACCCTTCAAAAGCTTCTTATAAATGTATATTCAAGGTATTTTAACAGCTTAATTCACATATAAAGAAACAGACACCACCTTCATGCAAAAAGAGTTGACATTTCTTTCTCAAGGTCATTCTAAGAGGGTTTACCCCCTTTGTGTGCAAAGCCCTAACAATTTACTGTTAGTGCTAACAGGTCCTGCCTGGCATTTGAAATCCAAGCCCTATTCAGAAACAATAACAAACAATAATTCTGAAAAACAAAGATGGTGTGAGTGAATTTTTCTTGCTCATTTGCAAAACAACCCAAAAGCAACAACTGCCAGGATGGCGCTCTCTAATTAGGACTCCCAGAAACCAAAGAGCAAACCAGCCAGCATACAAAAATTAGCAGATGTAAACGCAGTTTTCCAGTTATAAAAAGAAGAAAAGCAGCTCTGTCATCTCACTCACAGGAGGAGGATCAACAGAGCGCGTTTTTAAATTTGGTATTTTCTGTCCATTCAAACGGCTCTGCTTCTAAAACAGATTTTCCTCAGATCTCCTCAGAAATAAAAGCGAAAGCTTTGCCTTTTCAAACTCCATCGAGGGCACATGCATCAATTAAAATCCAACATGAGAAAAGAGGGAAACCAAAAAGCTCCCGACCAAACGCTGACACAGAATGCAAGGCTGTACTTTTGGTGTGATTACCTGGTTCATAGCCCTATATCTTTGTCCTAGACCTTCTAACTCCTTGTTTGCTCCATGCAGGATTTTCTAGCCATCAGCCGTCTACCGCTGTGCTAGTCGTCTTGCAGGAGTGCTCTCTCCCTTCTGAAAAAAGCAAACAACTGGATAGATATCATTACACTAAGGAAATCTCTTGGAAAAACCAAACAACTTGCTAATCTTTCTAGCCCCTTCACCCAAGTTAAAGATAAGCAAAGCAAACCAAAGTGAGTTTCAGCCACATTCCAGGGACAAGCTCCCCTTTTTCTCCTTTATCAAAATCCCAGCATTTAAAGGTTTTTTTCCAGACCTTGCAGGATAAACTGCTGCTCACACCCGCAAACAAAGCAATATTTGTTTAATAACTGATTGCTGCCATGGGTACAGTAAACAAGGGGCCCAGCATTTGTGTTTATGAACAAACACATCATCTTGCAAGAGCAATTTAACATTAACCAGGTGGAATAATCAACAGATTTCATAGGTGACACTCGGGGCAGGACTAATGTAAACAGAGCAGGGAGGAGAAAGGGGCCACTCTTAGGGAATCAAGGTTGAGGCAAATGCATTACAGAGTAAACAGCTGGGAAGAACTCAAGACAAACAAATAGTCATTCTTCTGACATTTCGAGAAGCAGAAAGGTTGTACGTTACATACATCAGCTGCTGACCACCATGAAATCAAACCAGTTGGGGACCAGGCCTTCTTGTTTACACAGTGCCATGTTTGCTTATAAACAACAATTTGCTGTTACCAACCTCGCATTACTCATTGCATAAACGAGCAGATCAAGTGAAATCCTGTTAACTCTTCTGTGGATTGAGGGTTTTTTTCCTCCCCTTCAACAACAACAAACAAAAAGCCTTTGCAGTCTTGCTGTGCAACCTCAAGACAACAGGCAGCAGGGGAAAATACGTAGCTGTGCATCTGTTCTGATAAAGGGTAAAGAAAGGAGTTGAAAACACTTGAAAGTGTTTTACAAAACAAGATTTACCGGCCAAACCAGTGATGTAAAAGATCTCTATTTACATTTTTTTTTTAAAAATCAGCAACTGCAAAAGGTGGGATGCAAAAATTTTCATTTCTCCCCTAGAACAAACATGCAAAATGATGGCTTTCTACACAACTTAATCTGCCCAGCATGACCATGTACATGTGTGATTTTACATGCACACATCCATGCCCATGCCAGCCCCCTGCCCCGTAGCACTCTCTACGCAGCAACACGCGAGGCCAAAGCAGCGAGGCTTGGTTCAGCCCTCTTCCTCCTCCTTTCTCTCTACCATGCTCAGCCCTCGTGCTTCTGCCTCCCCATCACCATTCTCTCATCTCTGCAGATCTCCCCAGCTACTTTTCGTTAACCCAAGCAGGGCCAGAAGCCCCTCTAAGGTGGTCTTCTCACAACTGAAACCTCTAGACCCCAACTGCTCCCCATGCAATGTCCACTCTTGGCACGAAGGCACTGTGATATTAGCCTTCATGGTGCTCAAGACGCCAAAGTTCCCCGTGTTTGCCTCCTTCCAGAAAACCTTTCCTTTCCCATCTCTTATTCCCATAACGCTCAAGAAGTTACCCATCAAAACGCTCCTCCAGGGAGATTTCTGCAACTTTTCTCTCCTGAGCATGGATTTCGGGAAAGATCTGAAGTCCAGGGAGACAAGATGAATGGTCCTATCGGTGGGGTTAATCCAGGGCTCTGGGTTACATTCCTGCCCTGACACAATCCTTGCGTGTGACCTCCGGAAATCTCTTCATCCCTCTCCTATGTAAAATAAGCCCTTTAAGATGCTGCACTAGTCAGATAGGGATAGAAGATGTAATTGTGGTCTATATCCCCGGTCCTTTTATTCTCCCAAATACACTGTGGCCCCTACCTGGTTCGCCACTACCTTCTGATGAGCACCAGCACCACCACCAAACACTGAGTAAAATCATCCCACTTTTGAATATATGAAGCATCCAAGGGCACAGCTGGCCCTGGCACTGATCTCCCCTCCCTCGCCATTTCACGTGCAAGCAGCATGGTGGCCGGAAGCCTCCCGGCTCATCATTTTTTCACAAGTGTTAGAATAGTTGGTACTTTTCTTCACAGCAAATCCTGGACATCTATGTCTGGCCAAGAACCTCCGTTTTCCTTTTCAGAAAATGTTTAGCCTTTTGATGTAAAAAAAAAAAAAAAAAAAGAAAGTTTCAATCCCATGAAATCAGTACAACCTACTAATAAGACAGGTATTTAAATAAAATCCAAATGCAGTATTGTTCAGGCAACCTTGTATTTTTTAATACATCAGGTTGACAGCATAATAGCAGGCAGGATGAAAGGTGCGACTTGAGGACAGGGTTGGCATCCGCACACCAGGAAAACAGAAGTGCTGCCCCATTTCCTGTGCTTCAGCAGAATATTTCTGATGTCTGGGGCTGCCGGGGACTTAACTCTGAATTAATGATTACACACAATACCCTCCTTTCTCCCCTCCCTGCAGGACAGCGAGGGCCAGCCTCACCGAACAACTGTGGGCAGGCAGGCACGGGTCACGGGGGATTTAGATATTGCACAGTAGCTTCAAAAATTATAGACAACGCAACCTGAAGGCTTCTGAAAACATCAAGCTTCACATAAAAGTCCTGATATTTCCCTACTCAAGACAACTGCTCTCACCTCAGCCACGCTGCCTGTTCCACGCTCCTTTTCCAGCACGTAAAATCACAGTTTATTCGGTACAAAGTAACTACAGTATGATAAAAACTATAAGCATATCATTCAAATGCTTTATTGGTCAAATAGATGGATGCTTTTATTAGTCCAACCTTTTTTGTAATGGAGTGCCACTGATGACCCAGTGTTAGCCTCATTCCCTGCTATTAATCACACTTCTAAGAGCTCATTTTGCTTTAAAATCTTAAGAAATTGCTATAATTTAAAGACATGGTGTCTACATAATGGGAAATGCTTCACAGATTGTATCATTCCATATAACACAGAATTTTTATGGCAACGCTGACCACGATACCAAGGTATTACAAAACTTGAATAAAATATTTTATGAAGAAAATCTAATGTAAACTTCCTTTTGCATTTCTGGTTTGCTACATCCGTAATGTTTTAATCACAGCCTTTTGGGAGTTGCAGTTTTCAACTGTATGGGGCTTACATAGATTAACACTAAAAAAACACTTCCTGAACAAATATAAACAAAACAAAACAGAATTAAATTAAAATTAAATAAAATAAAAAGGACGGACCATGAGAGAAAGACTGTTCAAGCTATGTTTAAACAATTTAACACAAGGGATTTATCCTTTCATCAACTATATTATCTCTTTTCTGCACAGGGAAAACAGATGATGTTTACTGTGAAAAACTTTTATGACAAAGTGGAAGCATTTTAAGAATTTACCTACACCAAGAATTAAATTAATATAATGATGGTCTTAACCCATATTATTAAAATGTACTTTGCAAAATGTTTTGACAATGTTGACTGCTGCAGGAGGGAAAACACATTTAAGACAATTTCAGCCAAATGCAAAAGCAGAAGCCTTCCATTTTTCAAATGTAAAGTAAAAAGCATCTTTAAACATCTTCTTAGGAAAAAAAATGCAGTGCAATTATGTTACATGGTGCACACAAAAGCATGTTCTTTTCCTCAGTTCTCTAAAAAGATATTAGTACCTCCTGGCCTTAGGAATACTATGTGTAAATCACATCATATTCAGAGTGTCTGAATTAATTATAATAGGAGCTGGAGAGAAATGTTAACTTTCCAGGTTGTTGCTAAGGATTAGCCCTTGTTTACAATTCTGTATTTATAGAACAAGAAAAATTTGTCAAATGAAGGGCAAAGAGGAACGCAAGAACACAAATTTAGCTTTGATTTCAAAACAAATCAGATCTTGCAACCGTTCCCTGAAAAGAAAACCAGTTTTTAATGTGAAGATGCAAATGAGTCTCAGAATATAAAAATGTTTTATAATTCTTTGCATTCAACACTACTAGATGTTATTTAAAGAATTTATGTTAGCATTTCTCATCCTCACGCAGCAAGTCCAAGATGCTGCAAACAGCATCTATTTAAAATGGATCGCGTTTCTATGGGGCACTGGGTAGCTGAGGAGGCTGAAGCAGAAGCCAGCAGTGGGTACGGCCCCCAGGCAGCAGATTTGTAGGGGTTCATGGACTACTCCAAAAGGGTTCAAGACAGCATGCTGGGAGGAACAAGCCCCTTGCCCTCAACAGGCTTAATGCTGGCTACGTGGAGGTCTGCATCTCCATCCAGAGGGCAAGTCATGAATCTCAAAACCATCGTAAAAGACAACGTTGGCTCCCCCAAACGTGATATGAACAAACCACCTTTTAAGAAGGGCACTCAGGAGCCCAAGAAAGGTTCCACTGTGCAAAACATGGCGTTCCTGGAGAGCAATGCAAGGATGGGTGGCTCAAGGCTCAAAGCCCATGGGAAGGGTCCCAATGCGCAGAGTGCCCAAGCTTTGCAGGGACTTGCAGGTCTCGGGCACCTTGGCAAAACTGGCCAGGGAAGTTTATACTGCTGTCGTCACTATTCGGAGGATAAAGAAAGCACTTCGGCCTCCAGCACTTTCATTTCTTTTCGCAAACAAAGGCACACCCGCTACAATTAAGTTGCAAAACCATTTTCACTAGGACTCCTTGTTTTCACACACTTAAAACCTTCTAAGACCAGCAGTCCCTCTCGTGCTCCCATCAGTGTGGGCTTGTGTGTGGAAAACTAAGCAGGCACTCTTTAATGGTTTCACTTTACGGAGAAGCAAATGGAAAAATGCTTTTTCCTATTAAAAAAAAGTAACCACCAACTTCTAAGCAGGGTGACTTGCAAAAATGCTGAGCACCCACAACTGAGAGCATCTAACCCCTCTCAAGAATCAGGCCCATAATACAATAAGAAAAATGCACTTAGCTAAGCTTTTGTGGAAACATATACAGTCTCCTTGCCTTGCCCTGTCCAAGGGCTATGGCTATCAGATTACAGCTAGGACAGCACGATGCTGAAGAGAAACCATACACGTGCCTGTGAACATTGGTGCGCAAGCTAACACACGTACACACCCTGAAAGTACCCAATATACCAGTTTAGCACCAGCCAGACCAGAGTAAGTGGTACAGAAGAGGTGCTTTCCTCCCCAGATTTGTCTTGATGTTTTCTTTCCCAGGAACAGCTCCAGTCTGGGTCCAGAGCAAGGATACCACCCCACTACATTTCTGTGCTGGAGATACATACGTACTGCACATGTTGCTCAACAGCCACATGCTCAACAGTGACACATGGATCCCAAGCACCCAAAAATACAGTTGGTCCTCACCACACTGTCCCAATAGAGGGGGAAAAAAAAGCATGAATTTTTTCCACCTCAAAATTTCATCCTGTGCCTGAGAAAACTCCCTAAAAAAGCTCTGTCGAAACCGATTTTCTACTCACCAAAAAAAGCACATATGCCTACTTTTGAGTTAGGATGCAGGAAGCCAAGCTCTTAATCCCTCTTCTGCATTCACCCGTGGCTGAAGAGCAATGCCCATCTCTGAGCAACCAGCAGAGATGGCTGGGAGAGGGAGAGGCAACAGCAGAGAGGAGCAACTGAACACCCAATAAGTCTCTCCAGCTTGCCTCGGACAACAGCAGCCAGCAATCGTGAGCACTCCTGTTGTTGCCCGTATCTTTCCCATGCATGATGCCAAGGCAACAGAGAGCTTCCCAATAAACAGTGCTGTGGCTCCATGACCTCTCCAAAAGAAGCTGTTTGGCCTTGGACTGGAAGGGTCCATCACTGCCAAGCTCGGCAGAGGTTGCTCCGTGCTTCTGGAAGTGTCCTTTCTGGTGCTGAATCCCCAGCAGCATGTGGGGCTGTTTACAACCAGCGATGTGTGTTTAATGTTCAAAATCTGCACAGAAGACAGTATTTGAACATCTCCAGCCACATGCAGGTGCATCGTCACACAGATGTGCTGGCTCCTGAACACTGTAGAGCCAAGGCATGTGGCTTCCTGTTCCAAGGGCTTGTGAAAGAGAAGGATACACTCTATTTATAATCTATTCAAGACAAGACTATTCAATGTCAGGATGTGCCGTAAGAGGGTAATTTGCACCCTAAACTGTATTGTACGATACTGCAGTCACAGACGGTATGATCTCCTCCTTTGGATTAAAACTGTTTGCACAAGTCAAAGCAGAACAAGGAGAGTAACAAAACATACAGTGTATTTTGTTCTACACTGCAGCCACATATTTCAACTGCCTCAGCCGAATTCTTAGAATAAACACAGCTTTAGAAGAAAACAGCTAGAATAAAGAGCTTCTGGAAAGTTCCTACTGATTATGCATGCAAGAATTCTGCTACTGCTTCCTCCCATCATCTGAAAAATAAACCAAACACCAAATTTCCACAACTATCTACAAAAGTGCTATTTTTCTGAAACATGTTACAATACTATCTGAGGTCTGCAAGTTGTAATGAATGCATCTTGTTTTGTGAAATACACAGAGGAGCTCAATTAAATGAACAACTCTAAAGGAAATAGAGCTGATAAAGGAATTAATGCTCTGTGTGCCAGATCATAACATAACATCTAGGATAACAAAACCATATCAAACATGCAACCGCCAAAGACTTAAAAAAATGAAATAAAGAAGTTAAATCCTAAAATATTTTAAGCATGTACAATTAAGATGTGCAAAACTTATTTTATAGGATTGAGAGGGGAGCATGAGCAGCAGCAAAGGGATCTCTTCTAGCTGTTGCTTCAAGACTTATTAAATACACAGAACATTTTACAAACGATCTCTGGTGATCCACTCTGTTCTCATTGCCCAACCTGTATTTTTCCAAAAATCAAGCTAATCCCATTCCCTAGCCATCAAGGCGTGGCTGAAATTATTTCACAAGTCTGAGTTTCCATCTTGGTCTCCTTTTTTTATTTTTCCCTTCCCTGCCGTGTGCCTGTGCCTCTCGGTCTGCCCACATGCTGGAAGAGAGCCGCCAGCCCTGGTGCCTGCTCAGGCTGCCTGCAGACACCACACCGGTGGGAGCACAGATTAGAGCTCAGCCGGAAAGGAGACATTGAGGGTTCTGCAAAACCTCGCACATCGGCTTTTCTCCTTTTGCAGTTGGCGTGTGAACTTGTAACTCGGAAATTGCAAGTTCCCACCAATTTTTTGGCAACTTGAACGTAATTTTTAGGAAAACATAGTATGCGGCTTTTGGCACACGGAACTACGCGCTAAGACTTTTCAGACAAAATACGAAAAGGTGATGGTCTCACAAGCCTTTAGGGGCTTGCTGCATGAAACATGGGTTTGGAAGACAAG